>NC_092119.1:23524282-23719282 GCF_045679555.1 Salvelinus alpinus
CAGCTTCCCAGGGAAGAGAGGGAGATATAGTCAAGTAGAATCCTCCTAGTCATTCTCCCTGGCTGTAACAGTGACCTCTACCTCAGGTCAAGATGATCCCCTCAAGAGTCAATAAATCAAGATGTAACCTCTCACGCCCAGTTCCCCCTGCTATCACTGGTCCTCAGCATTCTTTCACTTCCCCTTTGCAGTGCCTGACCCCCAGTCCAAACAAACTGCTTGTCATCGCCGCAGCAACAGGTACGACAGCTCCAGCTGACCGACAGGTACGACAGCTCAGGCTGAATGACAGCTCCAGCTGAACGACAAGTACGACAGCTCCAGCTGAACGACAGGTATGACTGGTCCAGCTGAACGACAGGTATGACTGGTCCAGCTGAACGACAGGTATGACTGGTCCAGCTGAACGACAGGTACGACAGCTCCAGCTGAACGACAGGTACGACAGCTCCAGCTGAACGACAGGTACGACAGCTCCAGCTGAATGACAGGTACGACAGCTCCAGCTGAACGACAGGTACGACAGCTCCAGCTGAATGACAGGTATGACAGCTCCAGCTGAACGACAGGTACGACAGCTCCAGCTGAACGACAAGTACGACAGCTCCAGCTGAACGACGGGTACGGCATTCTTTCACTTCCCCTTCTTTCACTTTCACAGCATTCTTTCACTTCCCCTTTGCCGTGCCTGACCCCCAGTCCAAACAAACTGCTTGTAATCGCCGCAGCAACAGGTACGACAGCTCCAGCTGAATGACAGCTCCAGCTGAACGACAGGTACGACAGCTCCAGCTGAACGACAGGTACGACAGCTCCAGCTGAACGACAGGTATGACTGGTCTAGCTGAACGACAGGTACGACTGGTCCAGCTGAATGACAGGTACGACAGGTACGACAGCTGAACGACAGGTACGACAGCTCCAGCTGAACGACAGGTACGACAGCTCCAGCTGAACGACAGGTACGACAGCTCCAGCTGAATGACAGGTACGACAGCTCCAGCTGAATGACAGGTACGACAGCTCCAGCTGAACGACAGGTATGACAGCTCCAGCTGAATGACAGGTACGACAGCTCCAGCTGAACGACAGGTATGACAGCTCCAGCTGAACGACAGGTACGACTGGTCCAGCTGAACGACAGGTACGACAGCTCCAGCTGAACGACAGGTACGACAGCTCCAGCTGAACGACAGGTACGAGAGCTCCAGCTGAACGACAAGTACGACAGCTCCAGCTGAATGACAGGTATGACTGGTCCAGCTGAACGACAGGTATGACAGCTCCAGCTGAACGACAGGTACGACAGCTCCAGCTGAACGACAGGTACGACTGGTCCAGCTGAATGACAGGTACGACTGGTCCAGCTGAACGACAGGTACGACAGCTCCAGCTGAACGACAAGTACGACATTTCCAGCTGAACGACAAGTACGACAGCTCCAGCTAAATGACAGGTATGACAGCTCCAGCTGAACGACAAGTACAACAGCTCCAGCTGAACAACAGGTACGACAGCTCCAGCTGAATGACAGGTACGACAGCTCCAGCTGAATGACAAGTACGGCATTCTTTCACTTCCCCTTCTTTCACGTTCACAGCATTCTTTCACTTCCCCTTTGCAGTGCCTGACCCCCAGTCCAAACAAACTGATTGTCATCGCCGCAGTAACAGGTACGACAGCTCCAGCTGACCGACAGGTACGACAGCTCCAGCTGACCGACAGGTACGACATCTCCAGTTGAGCAACAGGTACGACAGCTCCAGCTGAATGACAGCTTCAGCTGAACGACAAGTACAACAGCTCCAGCTGAACGACAGGTATGACTGGTCCAGCTGAATGACAGGTACGACTGGTCCAGCTGAACGACAGGTACGGCAGCTCCAGCAGAATGACAGGTATGACTGGTCCAGCTGAACGACAGGTACGACAGCGCCAGCTAAACGACAGGCATGACACCTTCAGCTGAACGTCAAGTACGACAGCTCCAGCTGAACGACAGGTATGACTGGTCCAGCTAAACGACAGGTACGACAGCTCCAGCTGAACGTGAGGAGTGATCTTGCCTAAATGTTACACTCTCCCTGGTTCCCTCTCTCCTTCTCTTTCCTTCTCTTTCTTTCTTTTTCTCCTTAACACTCTCCCTGGTTCTCTCTTTGACCCTCTTTCAGAATAGATAACTCTGTTCAAGTCTTTCTTTCTTGATTTTTAAAGGCAGTGTTGAGCTGTGGGTATTGTAATTATCATGACACAGAACACATTCTCTGAATTATTTGAGGATAAAATATATTCCTATTATATATCCAAACTATATCTAGTCTATTTGAGGATTTTTAAATATGGTTTATGGTAGATAAACTATACAAATTTCAGCCTACATTAATATAGTCTTTATCTAAGCCTTAGTTACATCCAATTTGGGCACAAGCTTTAATTCAACCATTGTTGGGCATGTATCTACGAATCTAGTGGTATTATCTACCATTTGCCAACTTTAATACCTTGCTGGGATCGCTTCATACGAGAGCTTATTCCATCTGTGACCGGGAAGATTTGAAGTTTATTTTATGCACGTTTCATTACTTGAATCGTAAAGCCTCATTGGGGTCATCTGGGAATAGATGTGACCATCAGTTTACATTCTTAGTCATCATTAGAAGAATACATATCAGTGAGATTACCTCATAAGCCTTGGGAAGATATCCTCTCCCCCTCTAGTCACTTCAGACATGGAGAAAGTATTAACGTGGGCTATTCCAGTAAATGTGTAAAACGTGTACTATTATAGTTGTGAAATAGCCACCATTTTGTAGCCATGATGAATTATCCCTAGCCTTTTTCATGTCACCCGAGACCAGAAAGCTGTGGTTCAGACAGAGAAACACAGTGCTGATAATACTGTAGGAGGAAAGCCTACAGAAAGTGGTGTCTGCTTTTCATTGACCTCAAATACCTTATCTGCACCTTTGAAGCCAGGTCAGGGTGATTGGCAGGTCAATTTGGGATAGTATCGGCTGATGTACTTGGCGCTCTTAATGCTCTTTGCAGCATATAAGTCTGCTTAATATGAAAACTGTCATAATCCATCCCTCCTTTTCAGGAATATACATTGCGGAGGGAATCATCAACCCGGGTCACCTGTCACAGAGGACGTCTCAGAATTCCCATTCCGACGACGTTCTGGGATTTCACTTTATGGAGATTATCCGCGACTATAAAGAAGCTGGGATTATTTTTCATGTTTGTTGAATCTAAGTTAGTTTCTTATTCTCTTCTGTATAAAGGAGTGATGGTTAAATGTCCATGGATGGTACAGCAGTATGTCCACTGTCTCTTTGTCGTGTTCCTGTCACGCCGCCATCGTGCTGACGCCGTGCCATCTCCTCTCAGTCAGCTGTTAACTGTGCAAATTAACTTATTATGGCTGAAGGGGCAGTATTGAGTAGCTTGGATGAAAGGTGCACAGAGGTGCCCATATTAAACGGCCTGCTCCTCATTCCCAGTTGCTAATATATGCATATTATTATTCATATTGGATAGAAAACACTCTGAAGTTTCTAAAACTGATTGAATTATGTCTGTGAGTATAACAGAACTCACATGGCAGGCAAAAACCTGAGAAGTTCCACTTCCTATTTTTATTTTTTCTGGGGGTGCCAATTTTCAACCAAGTTCTCATTGAAATCACAGAGAGATATTGATGAGTTTTCACTTCCTACGGCTTCCACTAGATGTCAACAGTCAATAGAACTTTGTCTGATGAATCTAATGTGAAGGGGGGCCGAAGGAGACAGGAATTAGTGAGCTCTGGCAGGAGGTGATCACGCATTGAACACGTGAGAGTCAGCTCCGTTCCATCGGTCAACTGAAGTCGATGAAATTCTCCGGTTGGAACGTTATTCAAGATGTATGTTAACAACATTCTAAAGATTGATTCAGTACATCGTTTGACATGTTTCTACTGACTGTAACGGAACTTTTGGACATTTCGTCACGTTATAGTGGACGGTAGTGGACGCGCTTTGGGTTTGGCGTTAGGTAAACATTTCTAAAGTAGATAATTTGACATAAATAACGGACATTAACGAACAAATCAAGCATTTATTGTGGACCTGGGACTCCTAGGACTGCATTCTGATGAATTCATCAAAGGTAAGGAAACATTTATCATGTATTTTCTGGTTTCTGTTGAGTCCAACATGGCGGCTAATTTGGCTATTGTTCTGAGCTCCGTCTCAGATTATTGCATGGTTTATTTTTCCGTAAAGTCTTTTTGAAATCTGACACAGCGGTTGCATTAAGGAGAGGTATATCTATAATTCCATGTGTATAACTTGTATTATTATCTATATTTATGATGAGTATTTCTGTTGAAACGATGTGGCTATGCAAAGTCACTTGATGTTTTTGGAACTAGTATATCTAACGCGTCAATGTAAACTCAGATTGTTTTGATATAAATATGAACTTAATCAAACAAAACACGCATGTATTGTGTAACATGAAGTCCTATGAGTGTCATCTGATGAAAATAATCAAAGGTTAGTGATTAATTTTCTCTATTTCTGGTTTTTGTGAAAGCTATATTTCGCTGGGAAAATGGCTATGCATATTGTGGTGACCTAACATAATCGTTTGTAGTGCTTTCGCTGAAAAACATATTTGAAATCGGACACTTTGGTGGGATTAACAACAAGATTAGCTTTAAAATGATATAAGACCCATCTATGTTTGAGGAATTTTAATTATGAGATTTCTGATTTTTGAATTTGGAGCCCTGCACTTTCAATCGCTGTAGTCATATCATCCCGGTAGCGGGATGGCAGCCATAAAAGGTTTTAACAGACTCCGTGGTTGTAACGGTCGTTTTCCTCCTCGTCTGAGGAGGAGCATGGATCGGACCAAAACGCAGCGTGGGTTGAATACATGTTTGTTTTATTAAAGAAAGACGAAGACGGAAAAACTCTTAACAAACTACAAAACAATAAACGACGTTAACAGACCTGAACTTGTGAACATATAACATGAACGCACGAACAGGAAGGAACACACGAATGACATGAACGAAACGAACGAACGAAAACAGTCCCGTGTGGCACAAACACTGACACAGGAACAATCACCCACGAACAAAGAGTGAGAACAGCCTACCTTAATATGGTTCTCAATCAGAGGAAACGTAAAACACCTGCCCCTGATTGAGAACCATATCAGGCTAATTGAACATGAACCCAACATAGAAAAACATAACATAGAATGCCCACCCAGCTCACGTCCTGACCAACTAAACAAATACAAAACAAAGGAAATAAGGTCAGGAACATGACAGTGGTCAGGGTTCGGTAGGTTATTTTCTAAATGTAATCCGTTACAGTTACTAGTTACCTGTCCAAATTTGCAATCAGTAACGTAACTTTTGGATTATCCAAACTCAGTAATGTAATCTGATTACATTCAGTTACTTTTAGATTACTTTCCCCATAAGAGGCATTAGAAGAAGACAAAAATGTATGTTACCAATTGAACAACATCTTTTGCAGTATAAATCAATGTTAAAGTTTACATAGCTGGCATATATGGATGTTACATTTTACTTTATGGGTTGGTTATGTAGGTGTCTTCTACCAAACGCTTTCTACTACATATAATAATACAATTAAATGATATATTTACATTAAAAACCAAAGTCTATCAGAATTCCAGTCATTCCAATAAATGTTATACCCCTTGATCTTCAAGAATAGGACTTGGAGACATGGAAGTATAGATTAGCCCAATTGTTTTACCTGAGTATGACCCCAAAACTAAGGATTTATTAGCCAGCACTACTCTGTTGTTTTGTTGTCATGGAGGACTGGCTTATTGTTTACCATTTTGTTGGTGACACTTTGATATCTTGATAATATGCAGCTGTTTAAAGGGCAAATCCACAGCTGAGGGATGGGCCACTCTCAGATTAATAGACAGAGCTATGCTGCCAAGGCAGCAGCTACTCTTCCTGGGGACCAGCAAAATTAAGGCAGTTTATGCAATTTTAAAAACATTACAATACATTCACAGACTGTGTGCCCTCAGGCCCCTACTCCACCACTACCACATACAGTATATACTGTACAAAATCTATGTGTACGTGTGTGTATAGTGCGTATGTTATTGTGTGTATGCATGTGTCTGTGCCTATGTTTGTGTTGCTTCACAGTCCCCGCTGTTCCATAAGGTGTTTTTATCAGTTTTTTAAATCAAATTTTACTGCTTGCATGAGTTACTTGATGTGGAATAGAGTTCCATGTAGTCATGGCTTTATGTAGTACTGTGCGCCTTCCATAGTCTGTTCTGGACTTAGGGACTGTGAAGAGACCTCTGGTGGCATGTGTTGTGGGGTATGCATGGGTGTCCGAGCTGTGCTTCAGTAGTTCAAACAGACAGCTCGGTGCATTCAACATGTCAATACCTCTCATAAATAGAAGCAGTGATGAAGTCAATCTCTCCTCCACTTTGAGCCAGGAGAGATTGACATGCATATTATTAATATTAGCTCTCTGTGTACATCCAAGGGCAAGCTGTGCTGCCCTGTTCTGAATCAATTGCAATTTTCCTAAGTCTCTTTGTGGCACCTGACAACACGACTGAAGAGTAGTCCAGCTGCGACAGAACTAGGGCCTGTAGGACCTGCCTTGTTGACAGTGCTGTCAAGAAGGTAGAGCAGCACCTTATCATGGACATACTTCTCCCCATCTTAGCTACTGTTGTATCAATATGTTTTGACCATGACAGTTTACAATCCAGGGTAACTCCAAGCAGTTTAGTCACCTCAACTTGCTCAATTTCCACATGATTTATTATAAGAATTAGTTGAGGTTTAGGGTTTGGTGAATGATTTGTCCCAAATACAATGCTTTTAGTTTTAGAAATATGTAGGACTAACTTATTCCTTGCCACCCACTCTGAAGCTAACTGCAACTCTGTGTTAAGTGTTGCAGTCATTTCAGTTGCTGTAGTAGCTGACATGTATAGTGTTGAGTCATCCGTATACATAGACACTCTGGCATTCCTCAAAGCCAGTGACAATTCATTCGAAAAGATTGAAAAAAGTAATTGGCCTAGACAGCTGCCTTGGGGAATTCCTGATTCTACCTGGATTATGTTGGAGAGGCTTCCATTAAAGAACACCCTCTGTGTTTTGTTCGACAGGTAACTCTTTATCCACAATATTACAGGGGGTGTAAAGCCATAACCCATACGTTTTGACAGCAGCAGACTATGATCGATAATGTCAAAAGCCGCACTGAAGTCTAACAACTTAGCCCCCACAAACCTTTTGTCATCAATTTCTCTCAGCTAATCATCAGTCATTTGTGTAAGTGCTGTGCTTGTTGAATGTCCTTCTCTATAAGCATGCTGAAAGTTTGTTGTCAATTTGTTACTTTAAAATAGCATTGTATCTGGTCCCAAAATTTTTTTTCCAAAAGTTTACTAAGGGTTGGTAACAGGCTGATTGGTCGACTATTTGAGCCAGTAAAGGGGTCACACACTCTCTAGTAGGCTTAAATTGAAAATATGGCAAATAGGAGTGGCAATATCGTCCGCTATAATCCTCAGTAATTTTCCATCCAAGTTGTCAGACACCGGTGTCTTGTCATTGTTGTTAGACAACAATAATTTTTTCACCGAATTTATAATTACAATGCTTGTCTTTCATAATTTGGTCAGACATACTTGGATGTGTAGTGTCAGCATTTGTTGCTGGCATGTCATGCCTACGTTTGCTAATCTTGCCAATTAAAAAATCATTAAAGTAGTTTGCAATATTAGTTGGTTTTGTGATGAATGAGCCATCTGATTCAATGAATGATGGAGCTGAGTTTGCCTGTTTTTCCCAGAATTTAATTTAAGGTGCTTCAAAGCTTTTTACTGTAATTCTTTATTTAATTTATCTTTGTTTCATAGTGTAGTTTCTTCTTCTTATACAGTTCAGTCACATGATTTCTCAATTTGCAATAAGTTTACCAATCGGTTGTGCAGCTGGACTTATTTGCCAATCCTTTTGCCTCATCCCTCTCAACCATACAATTTTTCAATTCCTCATCAATCCACTGGGATTTAACAGTTTTTACAGTAATTGTTTTGCTTATTAGTAACTGGAATATGCAATTTCACAAATGTGTCAAGTGCAGTGTCTGTTTGCTCCTCATTACACACCACGGACCGACAGATATTCTTGACATCAATAACATAGGAATCAATACAAAACTTATTGTGTGACCTCTTACTAGGCCCAGCTTTTGGAACCTTGGTTTTCTTAGATATGGCTACTATATTTCCAAGATATTTCCTAGATATGGCTACTATGTGATTACTACATCCGATGAATCTGGATACTGCTTTCAAGCAAATTTCTGCAGGATCAGCAAAGATTTGATCAATACATGTTGATGATTTCATTCCTGTACTGTTTATAACTACCCTGGTTGATTGACTGATAACCTGAACCAGGTTGCAGGCACTGGTTACAGTTCGAAGCATTTTCTTGAGTGGGCAGCTTGATGAAAGCCAGTCAATATTTAAATCACCCAGAAAATATACCTCTCTGTTGATATCACATAAGCATTTCACACATGTTATCCAGATACTGACTGTTAGCACTTGGTGATCTATAGCAGCTTCCCACCAGAATGGGCTTTAGGTGAGGCAGATGAACCTGTAGCCATATTTCTTCAGCAGTGTTTAACATGAGATCCTCTATAATCTTTACAGGAATGTGGTTCTGAATATAAACAGCAACACCTCCAACATTGGCATTTCTATCCTTGTATTGCTACCACTGTATCATCATCAAGATATTAACTCAGTGCGTTTCAGAGATTGGCAGAATATGAATGTCATCTGCTACTAGCAAATTATTGATTTCATTAACCTTGTTTCTTAAGCTACATATGTTAACGTGGGCTATTTTCAGCACTTTTCTTCTAGGATGCTTACTTGCTTTCGTTGCTTTACTGGGAAGCTTATCAGCAGTAGATGTGCTCATGTTATTTATGTTAGTGCAGGGTGAGCTGCTCTCAGTAGACTTCCTCCTAGGGCACACCGGCTTAGTGCTAACAGTATACATCTGGTTCATAGGCACATGATTACTGCGTACAATAGCTGTAGGATCAGGGACATAAATTAAGCTACTTACAGTATATTGTGCCTACTGATGTCCCTGGTGTAATGTACATTTGCTGAAGCATCATGACAACTCTGCGTCACAATGGTAGGGATGAGCTGAGCTGGGCTTGGGTCATTGATAAGTCATTGTCTCAGCGCAGCCTTATAGTGCTGTGAAAGGATCCAGGACCCTAAATTATTTGGCTGGATTCCATCCTCCTTATAAAAAGTGTTTTGTTTCCAAAAGGTATCGAAATTGTCAACAGAAGTTACACGCATTGAGCTGCAATAGTCACGTAGCCAGTTGTGAAGAGAGAGAATCCTGCTAAAGTGTTCAATGCCACGATTCAGAGATGGCAGACAACCAGATATGATGGTCTTTTGTTTGTGTTCAGTAGAGAGTCAATCAACTCTTTAAAATCCAGTTTCAACTGTTCAGAACTGCCCTTCATAATGTCATTAATACCAACATGGACTATGATAGAATCAATTTCCATGTCCTGGCGTAGTACATTCGGGAGCAGTTTAGTAATGTCATTTACTCCAGCTCCGGAATAAGACATTGTTTTTGCACCAGGAACGGTCACATTTCTTACCATGGAGCTGCCCAGAATCACGGCTGGCGAGAAGGACGAGGAAATCCGCCCACTCCCACGCTTCTCAGGATTCGGAGAATCCTTTATGGACGGGCGAAAGGCAGGATAACTTGAGCATCACGGAATCCACGCAAAAACAAGTTCTGTGTTCGTATTTCATGAATATCAGTTTTGTTTCAATCAAAAATAACAAACCAAGTGTTTTCCAGCATACAATGTTCACGTGTGACGACGTGACGTTTGAGTTTCCCTGATTCTTCAAGTATCAATGGATATATATATTTATAAGTCCAAAAATGTATGTAGAAACTAAAGAGTCCCCCTTTAAGTCTATCAAAAGTGTGTGAGTTTGCACATGTGTAAATTACGCCTACGGATTCTTTTTTATCAGCATGAATTAGATTGAGCAATATAAGCCCCACTTTTATTCCATAGGTGTCAAGAGGTGAGTGTAGCTGGTGCATAGAAGTCAAGCGCAGGAGAGCAGAGATGAGTGGACAAAGCACTTTACTAAGGCAATATTTGCACAGAACGCAACCGCGTCACAAACAAATGTCCAACGAACAAGTGAGGCAGCACAAAGTACAAAAACCCAAATACAATGTACCGGCTGCCACAAAGCACGGGTAATAAAACAAAACCCGACGCAAACCAGCCGGAAGCGTGCCAACCTTGACAAAAAAACTATTTCACACACAGACATGGGGTGGAACAGAGGGTTAAATACACAACAACTAATAAGGGAAATGTAAACCAGGTGTGTGGGAAAACAAGACAAAACAAATGGAAAATGAAAGGTGGATCGGCGATGGCTAGAAGAGCGCTGAATGCCGCCCGAACAAGGAGAGGAACCGACTTCGGCGGAAGTCGTGACAATAGGCTGGGATCCGCACTATGCAGCTGTTGCAAGTGCGCATTTTTCACTGGCTGTCCACTGGTTTCAAAAACAATGATTGATAAGCAGCTTAAAGTTGTTGAATTCAACCATTATTCGGTTCAAATACACATTTAGATTTGTGAACAGCAATCCACAACAACCACAATCCCTAATGCACAAATAGCTAAATAAGAGAGCAGCAGTGTGATTCACATCAATGCGCTATGTAGATATCAATCATAAGTGATATCCGTATCGCCGTAGACTACACCACTGCAGTCATCCTTACCTCCAAGCGTTTATTCAAGATGGATAATCTTTAGATGCTGACAATAGTCGGCATAGCTTGGACTGTAGCCTACCAAAGCCTATTCTTGCTCATTTCCCACGATCCATCAAACATATTTGGTGTGTCGTCATAGTGGTCTCTGATATGTGGTCAGACACGCTTAGGTGGAACAAATTTAAACTTGTGCCTTTTTTCAATGCTGATTTGAATGTTATTGAGAAAACAGAGAAGTATCAAATATTTTTTCCACAAACGTACTTTCTGAATTTCAAAGTAATCCTCGAAGTAATCATGTAGTTTTTCCAAAGTGTCTGTAATCTGATTACAATTTTTTTGCTGGTAACGTTCCAGGCTGTATCACAACCTCTCCTCGGCCGTGATTGGGAGTCCCATAGGTTTGGCCGGTGTAGGCCGTCATTGTAAATAAGAATTTGTTCTTAACTGACTTGCCTAGTTAAATAAAGCAGAAAAAATACGTAACGGATTACAGTTAACATGTTTTTGTAATCCCTTACATGTAACAGATTACATGTAATTCGTTACTAACCCAACCCTGTCCGTGGTGAACTGGATTCTAATTTAGAGGCCGAGGAGAGTGTGCAAATTATCCATGTCTTTTTATTAAACCCAGTTCTCTGCGCAAGAGGAGAGTTCCCATTTGTCTGGATGGGGCAGGTGCAAATTTATTCCTCAAGAAGCGTCGCAATATCCGTACTCCAGCAGAGTCCCATCCTCTACCTAATCAGCCCGCAGCTTGAAAACTTTCCCTGCCCTGGCACCCTCATGCTGGGAGGCACTGCTGAGTGTGATTAGAAATTATTCCTCATTTGAGGGCCTAGTCGTTCGTAACATTTCCATTAAAAGTTGGCGCCATGTGGCTAGACCCAACATTTGATTTTTGATCATTATAGTTTGCTGGACGAATGTGTCGGTCAGTCTCTTCAAGATAATTACTGACACTCCCAACGTGGTCTGACTGGGCCAAAAGGATTCTGTTGTTAGAGTGTCCTCTGCTGTCATCAGCTTTGTTTTCTCTCTGAGGGGCTGTGTCCCCATGGCAGGACTCTTGTTGTGCACTAGATAAATGACAGAAAAGGAAAACGACATTGAACATTTAACTCAACTTTCTCAAATGTTGTGGTGTTGTTTGTTTCCTAAATTGTGACATTTATAGGCAGTCATTACAGATGACAGGCAGTAGGCCTATATAAAGTAAGATATTTGGCTCTTCCTGGGGCTGTATAGATAGGTTGGTTGCTTTTTGTAGTTATTGTCCTCCAGTGACATAACTAAATTAAACATCCACACAAAGATGGGTCACCCAAAACAAGCCATCGTCATTGACCATTCCACCTACCCACAGGATTCCATGAGTAACTGTAATTCACCAGTTGGGTGGGCACTGAATATGAAATCCACTAAGATATGATTTATGAGCCGAAAATGAGCAATGAAATCCTCTATCAAATTCTGGGAAAGGAAGGGTGGGAGGTACCAGTCATAAGCATAGGCAAATTATGTTTTGGGGTGACAGTGACAATTACGTGTACTTTCCATATTCCCTGTGCAGGAGCTGATGTCATACAGAGACTTGCCAGAGATAATGAGGTTCCTTTAATCATGTGAGGCAGAACTTTGAGCTGCTTTGCATCTTACTTGCTGAAGAAAAAAGGGGGGCTCTAATTACTGTTACGCCAAAGCAGGAATCACACAGCTTCCTGTCCACTGGAAGTGATGCTAAGTCCTAACCAGTCCTGACAGGAAGTCACACCAAAGACTGGATTTCAATTCTGACAGGACACCAAAAAAAGATAAACAAAAACAACAACATCAATGTTGTGCCAACTGACAACCGCCAAATGTGTGAAGTTCTCTGTAGCTAAATCCTTGAATAGGACTCACTGAGCAGGAATAGCTAATTGTATTTATTTACCTATTTATTTGTTGGTTTGTCAGTTCAGCTGAAACATACTTGTGATATAAAATACATATATTATAGCATATACTGTACATACAGAATGTACTATACTGCTGTCAGATTTCATGCAATACATGATTTGTACGTCTTGTTAATCTTCTACATATCCTTATCTCAGAAACCCTATGCTGATGCCTCAGTTGACAGGAGTACTGATGAAACCAGAAACATCAAAAATACAAACTCATCAAAATCCGAGCTAAACTTGACTTTGATACAAATCTGCTTCTGTCACAAAATGACAGTTCATGATGCCTTTTGGAGGAGAAGAAACTACACTAACATGTAAAATAACAGGGAAGGCATTGCATTCCTCCCTGGTTCTGAGAGATGAATACCAAACAAACTCAACTCAGATTCTTTCTCCCGCTAGACTTATTGGGGATAACACCTAGGGTTGTGAAGAATTCTTGTTAGACGTCCTGAATATTAATTTGGTCTATTTAAATCCCCCTGTATTTTCATGGTGCCACACGAACACAAAAAGGTTCCACAGTAAACGGACCACAGTGGAAATAACCATAGGACTGTTAGTTTCACCACGCTTAAATTCCTTTGAACTAAAATGGCTGACTAGAGATTATCCTTCCAGTCCCTCAATTGCAGCATTCCATCTAGTTTTCATCCGGGAGCAAAAACACACCATCCCAGATGCACAAATCGCCTGTGATCATTTGCATCTAAAACACTATCCAACGTGTTATTTCATAAATGTTTATCTTTATTTAACTAGGAAAGTCAGTTAAGAACAAATTCTTATTTACAATGACAGCGGGTTACCTGCCTTGTTCAGAACAACAGATTTTTACCTTGTCAGCTCAGGGATTCGGTTACAAGTCCAGCGCTCTAACCACTAGGCTACCTGCCACCCCATCAATCAATACCATCTTCTTATTCTGTATGTACGTATATCATCTCAGAAGCGGCATGCAAAACGCTTAACAATAATGCTGTGTGTTATACATGGAGCCATATTTCATCCTTGTATGCATTTACATCCTGTTAACAATTTTCAGGGCCAGATTAGAGGTGGCTGAGACAGCGGCTCAGATCCCAGGAGAGGGAGGCTTTGGGAGCTGATAAGCCTTGCTGTTATAGGAAGCCAGGATTAATAGATATGACCAGGCCATGGAGGCCCTCTGATTATGCCGGCAGAGAAATGTCCCCATCCTGTCGGCCCCCGCGTGATTAAATACAGCCTGAGCTATACAGGGACAGGGAGGACACGGAAGATGGCAAGGATGGGGAGGCCGAGGGGACGGGAGATAGCTAATTTTATTAATGCAAGTTGGTTATCCGGCGGATGATGGGTGGAGATTGTTCGAGCTACAGAGGTGAACGATAGCACCAGGAGAGCTCACCCCTGATCACACAGAGGGCAGTTTTAGCTGGAGCTTTTCCCACTTCTTCTCCTCTTTCGCGCTTTCTTGTTTTTTCCGCCCAGTTTCTCTGTGTCCATCCATACTGTAGCGAGTGCCTGTATTGGAACGATTGTGGATGGCTGGTGTCCTAGCGTGGCTAGAATCCACATGTACACATGCATGTACACACACACACACACACACAAACACACACACTTTAACATGTGACTAATTTCACAACAAACAAGTGCCTTAATATTGAGGAACATTAGTGAGAGTAGAATCTAAAGTTCATTCCCCATTTTCAATCACATACTTGTTCACTCCTCTTCTTTTAAGTCCACATCCTGGGCCAGGACTTCAGAAACTTTCGGCCAATACTTGTACAAAGAATTAGGGCTGTGTATTCATTAAAGTCCTATAGCTAAGATTCCACACAGGACTTTGCGTGGGAAAGAGGATTACCTAATTAACTTCTTCAAAAACATGTACTCATTATTGATTGAATTTATTTCTGTATTCTGCAGCTTTTAATTAGTTGTGTTGATGACCCATCAATGGCAGTAGCACGAGGAATTCTAACCAGCCACCTTAATTAAACAGTATCTCATTGCTTAATCAATGCTTTTAATTATTCACATTATATTTTCTGCGGTATCAATGTAGCCCTAGGTTAGAAGCAGGGGGAAATACTGAATGTGTAGTCTACTCCCACATTGATTCATCACTGAAATGGCCATTAAGTTCAGAATCCTCTTTTAATCTCTGCAATATGAGCCATTTGGCACCGATCCATAAATTTGTTATGAACGGAAGAAATTCTGATCATTTTGATTTGAATTTCAATTGACCAGGAGTAACATTTTACATGTTTGAAAGACATACTTTAATTAGGAATATAAGGTGTTGCAATTACATCTAGTTTTATATTCCGCATACAGCGTTTCAACAGCCAGTACAGAATGATTACAGATATGGCTGTATGGAGTAAGAGCTCTTCAGTTATTTCAAATCAGCACCAAAATGCATGTGTTTTATTACAGTTTCATAGACGTATTTATATTGCATTCCTTTTGTGTCTAGCAATCCACTTCCCAAAATTTCTATAAAATTATTTTCTTTGACCTATTTTACCCGTTATTTTCGATACTTATTTTAAAAATGTTATATTTATTTTTATAATTTAAAAATGTTCCTTTGTATTTATATATATAAGGTAGCCCTACTATTATTACCATGCTATAGAAGTAAAAAATAATTATAATTATATATATATAGGGACTTTATAATTATTTTTTACTTCTATAGCATGGTAATAATATAATAGGGATACCTTTCTGCACATCTCATCCAGTTCCATGAACTAGCTCCCTGCCGCCCTTCCTTCTACTGAGCAAACTGGAAGGCCTCAGTCATCATCCTCGTTTTAGCTCAAATTTGGTGGGATCAAAGGTGGCCAGCTGGGCGGGGGTGGGGGAGCAGATGGTTGCCTGCTCAGAGGGACCAGGCAAAGGCCCTTCAGGTTTTAACACCTCCTCTCCCCCGTGTGCCTGGGTGGGGGGGATCCGGCTCTGGGAATGTATCTTAGCCTCTGTGGCATGACCACCAGCCTTCCACTACACGACCCCCTGCTCACTTCACATATGGTGCCAGCCAACATGGGGCCTTGAGCTGGGTTCTGGGCTGTGACCCATGGAGGGAGGAAGACAATTCTGGCGGCACTATTACTGGAGGTATCACTCCACTCGTGAGGATGCGTGTGCTGAGACTTAACTTTATTAGGAATTTGAGTGTTTTCTTCTTTAGGAATCACATTTGGAACCTGAAAAGAGACATACCTCTTGTTCTCACAGATAAATAGTTTCCCAACAAAAGTAAACTTGTAATAAAGTAGCCTTTTTACATTTGGGAGAAGTCGATTTTAACTGTTTACCTTTCATAACCCCAGCTCCAGTTGATCTCCATGGAGCCAGGAAAGCTTGGCTTCGGGAAGGGACTGAAGGTGCTGGGCCGGATTAATCCTTTGCCAAATCAACTTCGCCTCAACAATCTCAAAGTTTCAAGAAGGGAGAGCCTGCTGGGAACTTGAAATGGTCTGGGATTATGACTTTCAGACTTGTTGGCCTTGAGAGCACAAATGTAGCTCGTTGAGATTAATTTGCAGAGGGAATAACTTCTGTGGAGCGAAGGGTTCAAATTCATCCACAGACTAATGTTTTTGGGGATAACTTTTTTCTATAAATCCATCTTAAGTAGTCACATTTTCTCTGTGGCTAATAGGATCATTATGTGAGTAATCTTTGCAAATCTGACAGAAAAAAAAGAATGACCTGGCATTCAACTTCTTCCTTTCGGTAAATGAACAAATTCAAGTGTCTTTCCTGTGGGAGAAGAGGAAAAAAAACCTTGGACTGGCAATGAGACCAAAAAAAGAAAGAGAAAATACATCATGTTCTCAGGGAAGATTGTTGGCTGGTAGCCAATACAGGTTGGATACCATTAATAAATTGAGCACAGTGAATTCATTTTGAATATTGGATAGCTCCCCGTGTGTTTATGCTAGAGACTTGTCATTTCTTATAGAGGCTGCAGCTCAATGCCCTCATTCTGCCAATATAAAGTTTGCGCCTATTTCATAACATGGGGCTTGTGAAAGCGGCCTTTTTCGACACATGAGGAGCCGGACAAGAACATCGGAAATAAATTGTCTTTAGCTGTTTAATCGTCTGTAAAAGCTATAAACTAATAAGTCATCACCATCGAAACATGAGACTCTCCCGAACATGACAGTGTCGGTTGTTTGGCTCGACAACATCCACAAGCTTTCTGGCAGTCATCTGAACTCTCTTTTATTTTTTATTTTTATTTCACCTTTAACCAGGTAGGCCAGTTGAGAACAAGTTCTCATTTACAACTGCAACCTGGTCAAGATAAAGCATAGCAGTGCGACAAAAACAACAACACAGAGTTACACATAAACAAACGTACAGTTAATAACACAAAAGATAAGAAAAATAGAAAGATCTATGCACAGTCTTCAAATGTAGAAGAGTAGGGAGGTAGGCAATAAATAGGCCATAGAGGCAAAAATAATTACAATTTAGCATTAATACTGGAATGATATATGTGCAGATGATGATGTGCAAGTAGAGACGCTGGGGTGCAAAAGAGCAAGAGGGTAAGTAATAATATGGGGATGAGGTAGTTGGGTGTGCTATTTACAGATTGGCTGTGTACAGGTACAGTGATCGGTAAGCTGCTCTGACAGCTGATGCTTAAATCTGAACTCTCTGTCGCAGACATCCTCAAAACCGTGCGTGTGGATTTTTCCAAATTCCACTGACTTCCATCACATTAACCAGCATAATAATAGCTCATTTCCAATTTGATTAATTTCTCAAAACTCAGAATAGAATATGGATGGAGTAATAGGCCTACAGACTATAACATTCAACCTATACCATAGCCCATATAGCCCATTTAAGCCCAAGCCTATTTAAAAAGGACTGATGACAGAAATAAATAATTTGATTCCATTTCAACATATTAAGTAGTGAATCCAAAGTGCTGTAGTACACACCAAAACTTTTCAAATGTTCAAATCAAAAGGCTCTAGGACAAAAAAACGTGGACAATGTTTTTTATTTTTTATTATCTTCTACCAGATCTAATGTGCTATATTCTCCTACATTCATTTCACATTTCCACAAAATTCAAAGTGTTTCCTTTCAAATGGTATCAAGAATATGAATCCTTGCTTCAGGTACTGAGCTACAGTTAGATTTGGGTGTGTCATTTTAGGTGAAAATTGAAAAAAAAGGGGCGTATCCTTATTAAACTTCTTATGGCTGCAAGCCCTATATCGGGATCAATATGACAACAGCCAGTCCAAGTGCAGGGCGCCAAATTCAAAAACCAGAAATCTCATAATTAAAATTCCTCAAACATACATGTGTCTTATATCATTTTAAAGGTAATCTTGTTGTTAATCCCACCAAAGTGTCCGATTTCAAATAGGCTTTTCAGCGAAAGCACTACAAACGATTATGTTAGGTCACCACAAAACTAAAAATAATCATAGCCATTTTTCCCAGCTAATGATAGCATCACAAAAAACAGAATAGAGATAAAATGAATCACTAACCTTCGATTATTTTCATCAGATGACACTCATAGGATTTCATGTTACACAATACATGCGTGTTTTGTTTGATTCAATTCATATTTATATCAAAAAATCTGAGTTTACATTGAGGCTACAAAAATCACTAAATGCAAAAACATCAAGTGACTTTGCATAGCCCATCGTTTCAACATGAATACTCATCATAAATATAGATGATAATACAAGTTATACACATTGAATTATAGACATACCTCTCCTTAATGCAACCGCTATGTCAGATTTAAAAAAAACTTTAAGGAAAAATAACTGCACGCTATAATCTGAGACGGCGCTCAAATTAGCATGTCACAGCTGCAAAGATAGCGTCACTATAAACAACAAAATATATTATAAATATTTCATTACCTTTGTTGGTTTCGATCAGAAAGCACAGCAGAAACTCCAGGTCCACAATAAATGTTTGTTTTGTTCGAAAAAATCCGTTATTTATGTCCAATTGTTAGCGCGTTTGGTAAACATATCCAAACGCTAATTCTGGTCAGCTTCATATCGGACAAAAACTTCAAAATGTGATATTACCGGTCGAAGAAACATTTCAAACTAAGTACTGAATCAATCATTAGGATGTTTTTAACATATAGCTTCAATAAAGTTCCAACCGGAGTATTCTTTGTTCTCTTCGTGAGCCATGGAACGGCAGTGGCTTGCATGAGGAAGTGGCATGTTACGCGAGTGGCTGCTTGATGGACACCTGACTGATTCTGCTCTCATTCTCTCCCACAACACCATAGAAATGTCATTGGAATTCTATTGATTGCTGACATCTAGTGGAACCCCTAGGCAGTGCAACCCCAGTCCTACGTCATTTGGACTTCTTTAGGGACTCTGTTGAATACAGACAATCTCAGATTTCTGACTTCCGGTTTTGATTTCAACTCAGGATTTTGCCTGCCAATATGAGTTCTGTTAATCTCAGAGAAATAATTCAAACAGTTTTAGAAACTTTGGAGTGTTTTCTATCCAATATTAATAATAATATGGAAATATTAGGAACTATGACTAAGGAGCAGGCCGTTTGAAATGGACACCTTTCATCCAAGCTACTCAATATGTTTATGTTCAGACCGTTTTCGGATCATCGAACAATGTTAAATTCTTAGATTACAGAGTATACTCTGGCTAACAAGTTGAATCAGCAATACAAAATTGGGTTTAATTATTTATTTACTAAATACCTAACTAATCACACAGAATTACATATACACAGAATGAATCATACCTTGATTACAAATTACGTCATAAAGGAAAACGTCTCTAGCGGACGGAACAGACATGACAGCTGGTTACACAAAAGAAAAGGGGGCTGGGTTTGAGTGAAAGAGCGGGAAGACTTAAAACCTCTTGTTAATAGGGGGCGCTATTTTCACTTTGGAAAAAATCGTGCCTAATTTAAACGGCCTTGTACTCTATTCTAGATCATACAATATGCATATTATTATTACTATTGGATAGAAAACACTCTCAAGTTTCTAAAACCGTTTGAATTATATCTGTGAGTAAAACAGAACTCATTTGGCAGCAAACTTCCAGATAGGAAGTGAAAATTCTGAAAATGGGTCTCTGTTTCAAGGCCTGCCTATTCAACTGGCTTATATTTATCGATATACATGCACTTCATACGCCTTCCACTAGATGTCAACAGGCAGTGGAAGGTGGAATGGGGTGTCTAGCTTGATCTGAGGTCGAACAAGAGCTTTTGGAGTGGCAGGTCAGGAATTTCCTTTCTCTACCAAGGCGCGCGAAGCACCTTGATATTGTCTTCTGATAAGCGTTCGGTTTACACTGCGAATATCTCCGGCTCTGATTTTATTTGATACATGTGATAATAACATCGTAAAGTATGTTTTTTCAACCGAGTTTTATCAGATTATTCAACGTTTATTGGGACTTTTGGAGTTTTCCGTTCTTTGCGTAGAGAGAAGATGGGAACGTTATCAAGCTTGGCTAGCATTGTGGCGCGAATTCGACAGAAGAAAAGGACATTCTAAAACCAAACAACGATTTATTCTGGACCAAGGACTCCTTGTACAAGATTCTGATGGAAGCTCAGCAAAAGTAAGAACAATTTATGATGTTATTTCGTATTTCTGTGGAAAATGTTGATTCCTATTCTCTGCCGTTTTGGCGAGCGCTGTCTCGCAATAATGCAAGCTGTTTGTTATGGTAAACTTATTTTAAAAAATCTAACACGGCGGTTGCATTAAGAACCAGTGTATCTTTCATTTGCCATACAACAAGTATTTTTATGTAAAGTTTATGATGAGTTCTTTGGTCAGATTAGGTGAGTGTTCAAAATATCTCTGGAGATTCTGGTGAATCGATGCTACGTATTCATAATGTATAATCAGGATTTGTAGCTCTAAATATGCACATTTTCGAACAAAACATGAGTGTATTGTATAACCTGATGTTATAAGACTGTCATCTGATGAATTTGTTCAAGGTTAGTGATTAATTTTATCTCTATTTTGTCGGTTTTGTGCAAGCTATTTTTGCGGGGAGTAAATTGCGTTGTGTGTTTGGCTACTGTAGTGAGCTAATTTAAATATATATTGTGTTTCCGCTGTAAAACACTTAAAAAATCGGAAATATTGGCTGGATTCACAAGATGTTTATCTTTCATTTGCTGTACACCATGTATTTTTCATAAATGTTTTATGATGAGTATTTCTGTATTTCACGTTGCTCTCTGTAATTATTCTGGCTGCTTCGGTGTTATTTGTGATGGTAGCTGCAATGTAAAACTATGATTTATACCTCAAATATTTACATTTTTCGAACAAAACATAAATGTATTATAGAACATGTTATAAGACTGTCATCTGATGAAGTTGTTTCTTGGTTAGTGACTAATTATATCTCTATTTGGTCGGTTTTGTGATAGCTACCTATGCGGTAGAAGCATGGTGAAAATATGCGGTTGAGTCTTTGGCTATTGTGGTTAGCTAATAGAAGTACATATTGTGTTTTCGCTGTAAAACATTTTAAAAATCGGAAATGATTGCTGGATTCACAAGATGTTTATCTTTCATTTGCTGTATTGGACTTGTGATTTCATGAAAATGATATTATATGATATCCCTGTCCTGTTAGGCTAGGCTATGCTAGTCAGCTTTTTTGATGAGGATGCTCCCGGATCTGGGATGGGTGTCACTGAAAGGTTTTAAACAAATGTTTCTGTTGAACAAGTATCCCACCTTCATTACCTACTTGGGCCCTGCAGCCCACGTTGGCTTGCCTATCTTACAACTCAGAGAGCTTGCAAGCACAGCTTTTGAGGCATCAAAAAGAGCCCTGACCACTCGGGTTTTGAAGTTTGACCAGGAGCACTCACTCCAGTTAGAGGGTGCATTATCAGGTATTGGAGCGTTAAGGGATGACGAACAACAACAGTTTCTACCACGAAACCATGATTCCAATAACCTCCGCGGTCGAAATAACTGTAAAGTACGTCGCCATCAAAACGACTACCGCTACAATCGACCTCTTCGCTACGTTCCTGCACCCAACCCACAAAGTGTCAGAGCACAAGGGTAACAAAGGGTTGGAGGATGATCAAAACGTAGACCAATGTTCTCCAGAAGTTCCACTACGTGAAGAACTAAAGCGAGAAACATTTGAGAAAAGGGTAAAAGATAAGTCACAAGGACTAGACGGGGAATCACCGGACACCAGGTCCTCAGGAATTAACACCCATAGCAAGGACATTAAAGTTCAAATTTCTCCCGCTCTCATTCGAGACCCTATCCAGGGCCTGCTTGATCAAGAAACCAGCCCAGAATCTATAGACTCTGAAACAAAGGTTGCGAAGAAAAGGGTCAAATGCTTCGTTAAAGCCAAGCCCACTCAAAATCTGAAAAGTCGGTATACTTCCACCTTGAACAGAAATGACACATCACGTCGGTGCGAACGACCACTCCGCTTTGTGGGGAATATGTCCACTAATCACGAATCTAAATGGCCATACCTGGAAACAGTCCTGGAGGACTGCTTAACTTGTCATGCGCTAATTGATTCCGGTGCGACAATATCACTCATCTCTCAAACATTGTTCGATGATCTCAAAAGAGCTTTGAAGCCAACTAAACGTTGGTTAAAAGTGGAACGATGCGACACTACACTTCGAGGGGTCACTCAGACTACCTCGCCTCTCACATTGAGTCATGCTGAAACTACACTTCCAGGACGTCTCGCTCGTTCACCCTGTGTATGTTACCAGCCTCGAAACTGTACCCCTGCTACTGGGAGCAGACTTGATGGATCGGTTACTCCCATTGATGGATTGGAAAACCAACCAGGTCACAGGCTACAGTGCCTTCTCCACCGACCACACTGTCTTCCCCTAACGCTAGCTGCAACGCAGTCATTCACGAGGGGTATCTGTCGAAAGCACCCCTTGGGAAAAGACGTTTAGAAACCACTTGGTGCAGAATTCGATCCAAGGAGATATTACGATATCTCAACACATTCCATCAGCCAATCTGATTGACCATTCTTGTCATGATTTCGATCCAGATGTCTCTGTGAATGAGCAACTTCCCTCCTCCTTGCAGTAGTGCAATACGGTAGTTGAGATTAACTTCTCTTGCCCTTCGGACACTTCCGCAAGCACTGCGGCCATCTCAGCAAGAAAAACATCGATGCGCAGAGTATACTCTGCTTCCGATGATTACACCTTCCGCTTTGTGGGAGACTGTCAACCTTTACAATGACACTAATGGCGTCTGTCCAGCAACTGACCCGATGACTCTCACCGGTGAAACACTTTGCAATATCACAGACCGATATCCTTGTCTCAGTTTGCAGGTACTGAAGAGGTTGCCACACGCGGACGCGGTGGTGACTGATGGACCTCGACAGCCACTGAGGGTGTTGAAGCACAAACACCAGGAGATTTGGTTGCAAGGTTACAGCCACTCTCATAATAATGCGGCCACTGACAACTCGTACATAGGGTCCAAACTTTTCGTTTGCGCCTCGGATACCAACACCACCCGCTGGTGGAGGGGGTCCCGAGACACAAAGGGGGGAATAGTAGCCCAGACCCATGATGAGCCTTATCGAGGCCGGTGGGGGGGTCGAGACTACGGACAACACAATATGAGGCTGCCAGAGCATAAATCAAATCTAGTTGTAAACTCCCCTTTGATAACAGTGAGGAGCAGACAGGCCCCTAGACGGGGATTATCTTAGAACACATCTAAGATAGTACTGAGGTGTACCACACTGGTGGTAAATGAAGTCCAGTGGACTTGTCCACCTCCAAAACAAATGGCAACAATAATCATTCCTTGCCATGTGTAGTAGTCACTACAAGACAACTAGTAAAATGCTCTAATCATGTATTCCTGTAGGATAACATTTCAGAATAGATTGATAGGACAACTGGACCCCTTGAGTACCAGTACCAATACCACAGTCAGTCCAGCAACACACAGTAAGAGGATTAGTAACCTCACAAGTTAAATTGCTATTGATAATAGCAACATAGGAGTCACTCAGAGTGCAACACGGGGAGGGGAATCTCCATCGTGGTTAACACACGCCACTAATAAATAGAACCCTCCGTTCAGGAGAAATGTCATGAACCATGATCACACCACGTACAACTGGTCTAATACAGACTCCCTTGACACCAATTCTTACTGACCTCCAGGCATTGACCTGAAAATTACCTGACTACGTCAGACTCATTCTGAACAAGTTGTAATCTGCCAGGATACTTGGTTTTCTTCCCTTGACATGTGCGCTTGCGTAAGCATAAACGCACATGCACAATGGAACATCCAATTAGGATTTATGCTAGGATCACTTAAGGGTCCGAGCAAAATACCAGCCTTAGTAAAGTTGAACATTTATTTTGAGGCCTTTAACTCTACAGCTACAGTACTCACCAGTTTTCTTCCCAGAAGTCCATAGGTCATCCCTGTAGACTGCCCAAAACTAGTGCCTTACAGCTGTAGACTTATCATATAGTTATCAACTTAGGATAGTACCCTAAGCAACATCCCGCAAATTAGGAAAGCCCTACATATGACATTAGACAATGCCATGATAGGGTCATTTTGCCAAGACCAAAGACGTAGATGGAATACAGTCCAATTAGATGATTAAGGTGGCATAACTATATTTTGTTTTGTTTATGCTTTCATTCATTTTGTTTAATTTTCTTCGGCACGTAGAAAGTGATAGAGCCATAAACAACTTCCCCATACAACCATCAGTTAGTGCCACAACGCCGCTCATTTGGGAGGAAATGTAATGATATATTTAATGAGTGTGTGTGCGTTGTTAACATCTGCCTAAGTTACTGCCCAGATCTTCCAGTCTGGACGACCAGACGACGGGTCCGGAACGGCGATCCCAATCCGGACATCCGCTGCCCAGCCATGGAGTGGACTTCATTCGCAGAAACCCTACCCGGATCGACCACCAGATGGGGACCACAACGACGGTCCACAACCAGGACAACCCACGGTCATTTTTATGTTGGTTTGCAACATGCAGGTTAATCGCAAGATTGAACCCAACATGGGGGGACTGTCATGACGTTGGCCTGGGGGTAGGTTTACGACAGTCATAAATACCTCTCCCCACTTTTTCCTCTCTCTACCCTACTGATGTGACATTTGAAAATCCCTTGGTTAACATAGAGATTCTGGGAACATCAGAAGGTGGAGGGAAATGAACCATATTTTGGTAATCTGACCAGTTGAACATATGGGTTGGTACTTAATGTATATGATGTCTGTTCGGTTGTCATCTGAGACATTCTCATCAATGATAGGATGACATAAACTCTACAGTGGAAAGTCTACACATTAGAGTTATCAGATTCACATGGAATTGTTGAGCAATTTAAATGTTTGAATATACAATTATTGGTGAAAAGATTAAATGTAATTTTAGCTTCCAAATGAGAGATTTGGGTTTTCATAAGGTTAGGGCTCTGCTCAACCAGTGGCCCGCCCCTGTGAAGAGACATGGGTTCTAATACTATGAAAACACACCCTTCTCCCTCCACTATATAAAGCCTTGACGAAAATGTAACCTCATGTTCCGGGTACATTAGGATGACAATCCGATGTCAGAATGGTTCAGATGTCAACTACAGAACTAAGCCAACCTCAGCATGAGCTTTGGTTGCGAATGGTATGAACTTTGAACTCTTATTCACTACAGAAGTGAAACCTCCTAGCCGTTGAGTTAGCCACAGCAGCTGCAAACGTGGGCTAGGAAAGAACAGACAGAGTATCCCGTCTACCACACAACGGCGTTACTACAACGTATCCAATTTACCAGCAGAAACATTCTTCAAAGGACAAAGGACTCTGTTGGGCAACACGGCCTTCCATCTACCACCAACCTACCGAAGCGCAGCTCAGAGTAAATATTTATTGCATTTTCCTTTTCCAAATGGACAGTAATTTAGAATGCATAAGATACTGTATTTGCGATAGCATGGCTTCTCCCTTTGTTCCTTAAGTCTTCCCGCTCTTTCACTCAAACCCAGCCCCCTTTTCTTTTGTGTAACCAGCTGTCATATCTGTTCCGTCCGCTAGGGACGTTTTCCTTTATGACGTCATTTGTAATCAAGGTATGATTCATTCTGTGTATATGTAGTTCTGTGTGATTAGTTAAGTGTTTAGTAAATAAATAATTAAACCCAATTTTGTATTGCTGATTCAACTTGTTAGCCAGGGTTCGTGAAGATAACCAAGAATTTACAACTTTCAGATGAGACTGAAATAAGGTGACTATTAATATTGACTGCTATTGATGTAAAATATTACTAGGTCTTTAAGAGTTTATTCGGAAGATAACAGCTCTATAAATATTATTTCGTGGTGCTCTGACTTTCTAGTTAATTACATTTACATGATTAGCTCAATCAGGTAATATTAATTACGGAGAAAGGATTTTATAGAATAGCATGTCATATCACTTAATCCGGCATAGCCAAAGACACGACACACCCCAACCTTGTCAAAACACAACTGATTGGTTCAAATACATTAAGAAGGAAAGAAATTCCACAAATTAACTTTTAACATGGCACATCTGTTAATTAATTGATGTGCATTCCAATTGACTACCTCATGAAGCTGGTTGAGAGAATGCCAAGAGTGTGCAAAGCTGTCATCAAGGCAAAGGATGGCTACTTTGAAGAATATAAAATATATTTTGATTGGTTAACTACGTGATTCCATATGTGGTATTTCATAGTTATTTCATAGATTCCATATGTGTTATTTTATTATTTTCAATGTAGAAAATATAAAAATGAAGAAAATGTGTGTATTTTTTAAACCTTTATTTAACTAGGGAAGTCAGTTAAGAACAAATTCTTATTTGCAATGACGGCCTACACCGGCCAAACCCGGACGACGCTGGGCCAATTGTGCGCCGCCCTATGGGACGCCCAATCATGGCCAGATGTGATACAGTCTGGATATATACAGTTGAAGTCAGAAGTTTACATACACTTAGATTGGATTCATTAAAACTTCAACCACTCCACACATTTCTTGTTAACAAACTATAGTTTTTGCAAGACACAAGTGCATGACAAAAGACACTTTGTACATGACACAAGTCATTTTTCCAACAACTGTTTACAGACAGATTATTTCACTGTATCACAATTCCAGTGGGTGTAAGGGGTGCATAACCGGTGGCAGGGAAGTCAGATGCAGGAGAGCAGAACTAGGTAATAGCCGGAGCAGTTTAATAAAAAAAAACAACGGCATAAAGAATAACAAGACATAGGTACTGTAACGGTTCTCGTCCTCTTCGTCTGAGGAGTAGCAAGGATCGGACCAATACGCAGCGTGGTAAGTGTCCATTTTAATTTATTAAAACTGAACACTGAAAAATACAAAACAACAAAGTGAATAATACCGAAAACCGAAATAGTCCTGAAATGTGAAACAAACACTACAACAGGAAACAGTCACCCACAACACACAATGAAAAACAGGATACCTAAATATGGCTCCCAATCAGAGACAACGACTGACACCTGCCTCTGATTGAGAACCATACTAGGCCCAACACAGAAATCTAACAACAGAACAAAACATAGAAAAACAACATAGAATGCCCACCCCAACTCACGCCCTGACCAAACTAAAATAAAGACATAAAAAAGGAACTAAGGTCAGAAAGTGACAGTACCCCCCCCCCCCCCAAAGGTGCGGACTCCAACCGCAAAACCTGAACCTATAGGGGAGGGTCTGGGTGGGCATTTACCGCGGTGGCGGCTCTGGAGCGGGACGAGGACCCCACTCCACCATAGTCTCGGCCCACTTCTGTGACACCTTAGGAGCGGCGACCCTCGTCACCGACCCTGGATTGGAGACCCTAGTAAAGGGCACCACTGGACTGAGGGGCAGCTCCGGACAGGAGGGCGACTCTGGCAGCTCCGGACAGGAGGGCAACTCCGGCAGTTCCGGACAGGAGGGCGACTCCGGCAGCTCCGGACAGGGCGGCTCCGGCAGTTCCTGACTGACGGGCGGCTCTGGCTGCTCCTGACTGACGGGCGGCTCAGGCGGCTCCTGACTGATGGGCGGCTCAGGCGGCTCAGGGCAGACGGGCGGCTCAGGCGGCTCAGGACAGACAGGCGGCTCAGGCGGCTCAGGACAGACGGGCGGCTCAGGCGGCTCAGGACAGACGGGCGGCTCAGGCGGCTCAGGATAGACGGGCGGCTCAGGCGGCTCAGGACAGACGGGCGGCTCAGGCGGCTCAGGACAAACGGGCGGCTCTGGCGGCTCAGTACAGACGGGCGGCTCTGGCCTGGAGAGAGAACCTGGAGGGAGGAGACGGAGAGACAGCCTGGTGCGTGGGGCTGCCACAGGATCCACCAGGCTGGGGAGACCTACAGGAGGCCTGGTGCTTGGAGGAGGCACCGGAAGGACCGGGCTGTGGGGGAGCACTGGAGCTCTGGTGCGCAGCCTTGGCACCACTCCCCCAGGCTGGATGACTACTCTAGCCCGGACCTTCCAGAGTGCAGGCACAGGTTGAACCGAGCTGTGGGTGAGCACTGGAGATCTGGTGAATACTACGCGCACCTCTCCCTTAGGCTCAATTCCCACATTCGCCCGGCACGAGCGGAGCGCAGGCATAGGATGCACTGCACCCTCCCAGCGCCCCGGAGACACAGCACACAGAGCCTGCGCAGGATACCCTGGACCGTAACGGAGTACCGAAGACCAGACACGCTGAGCCGGCACAATATGCCCTGGCTGGATGCCCACACTCGCATGACACTTTCGGGGGGCTGTCCTATAGCGCACCGGGCTATGGGCGCGTACTGGCGACACCGTGCACTTAACCGCATAACACGGTGCCTGACCAGTAACGCGCTGCTTACAATAAGCACGAGGAGTGGGCTCAGGTCTCCAACCTGACTCCGCCACACTCCCCGAGTACCCCCCCCCCCCCAAACATTTTTGGGGGCTGCCTCTCGTGCCTGTCGCGCTGCCGTGCTATCTCCTCATATCGCTGCCGCTCAGCTTTCGCTGCCTCCAGTTCTTTCTTGGGGCGGCGATATTCCCCAGCCTGTGCCCAGGGTCCCTTACCGTCCAATATCTCCTCCCATGTCCATGAGTCCATAATCCTCTGTTCCAATTTACTACGCTGCTTGGTCCGGTGTTGGTGGGTGATTCTGTAACGGTTCTCGTCCTCTTCGTCTGAGGAGTAGCAAGGATCGGACCAATACGCAGCGTTGTAAGTGTCCATTTTAATTTATTAAAACTGAACACTGAAAAATACAAAGCAACGAAGTGAATAATACCGAAAACCGAAACAGTCCTGAAATGTGAAACAAACACTACAACAGGAAACAATCACCCACAACACACAATGAAAAACAGGCTACCTAAATATGGCTCCCAATCAGAGACAACGACTGACACCTGCCTCTGATTGAGAACCATACTAGGCCCAACACATAGAAATCTAACAACAGAACAGAACATAGAAAAACAACATAGAATGCCCACCCCAACTCACGCCCTGACCAAACGAAAATAAAGACATAAAAAAGGAACTAAGGTCAGAACGTGACAGGTACAAAACCCGTCGCGCACCAGTCAACATTTGCACAAGTACTTACAATAAACAATCTCACACAAAGACATGGGGGGAACAGAGGGTTAAATACACAACACTTAATAAGGGAAATGAGAACCAGGTGTGTAGGAAAACAAGACAAAATAAATGGAAAATGAAAAGTGGATCGATGATGGCTAGAAGACCGGTGACGCCGACCGCTGAACGCCACCCGAACAAGGAGAGGAATCGACTTCGGTGGAAGTCGTGACAGTGGGTCAGAAGTTTACATACACTATGTTGACTGTGCCTTTAAACATCTTGGAAAATTCCAGAAAATGATTCCATGGCTTTAGAAGCTTCTGATATGCTAATTGACATCATTGAGTCAATTGGAGGTGTACCTGTGGATTCATTTCAAGGCCTACCTTCAAACTCAGTGCCTCTTTGCTTGACATCATGGGAAAATCAAAAGAAATCAGCCAAGACATCAGAAAAAAAATGGTAGACCTCCACAAGTCTGGTTCATCCTTGGGAGCAATTTACAAACGCCTGAAGGTACCACGTTCATCTGTACAAACAATAGCACACAAGTTTAAACACCAACCAACCGTCATACCGCTCAGGAAGGATACGCGTTCTGTCTCCTAGAGATGAACGTACTTTGGTGTGAAAAGTGCAAATCAATCCCAGAACAACAGCAATGGACCTTGTGAAGATGCTGGAGGAAACAGGTACAAAAGTATCTCTATCCACAGTAAAACGAGTCCTGTATCGACATAACCTGAAAGACCGCTCAGCAAGGAAGAAACCACTGCTCCAAAACCACCACAAAAAAGACAGACTACGGTTTGCAACTGCACATGGGGACAAATATCGTACTTTTTGAAGAAATATCCTCTGGTCTGATGAAACAAAAATAGAACTGTTTGGCCATAATGACCATCGTTATGTTTGAAGGAAAAAGGGGGAGGCTTGCAAGCCGATGAACACCATCCCAACCGTGAAGCACGGAGGTGGCAGCATCATGTTGTGGGGGTGCTTTGCTGCAGGAGGGACTGGTGCACTTCACAAAATAGATGGCATCATGAGGGAGGAAAATTATGTGGATACATTGAAGCAACATCTCAAGACATCAGTCAGGAAGTTGAAGCTTGTTCGCAAATGGGTCTTCCAAATGGACAATGACCCCAAGCATACTTCCAAAGTTGTGGCAAAATGTCTTAAGGACAAGAAAGTCAAGGTATTGGAGTGGCCATCACAAAGCTCTAACCTCAATCCTATAGCAAATTTGTGGGCAGAACTGATAAAGCGTGTGCGAGCAAGGAGATCTACAAACCTGACTCAGTTAAACTAGCTCTGTCAGGAGGAATGGGCCAAAATTCACACAACTTATTGTGGGAAACTTGTGGAAGGCTACCCGAAACGTTTGACCCAAGTTAAACATTTTAAAGGCAATGCTACCAAATACTAATTCAGTGTATGTAAACGTCTGACCCACTGGGAATGTGATGAAAGAAATAAAAGCTGAAATTAATCACTCGCTCTACTATTATTCTGACATTTCACATTCTTAAATAAAGTGGTGATCCTAACTGACCTAAGACACATCATTTCTATGTAATTTTTATGTATGTGTATGTAAACTTCCAACTTCAACTGTATATATATATATATATTATATACTTACAGGGGCCCTAAATTTCAAACGCAAATGGCTAAATTATACATTTTTTGACCATCTTTCAACAATGACATACAGTATGTTAGCTTAGTTGATATTGCAATCTAAGGGCTTAGACCTACAGGGGTGGTCAATATTGTCATTCAACTGGGTAATGGTCAATGCATAAAGAATCTCATAAAATATGATATAGATTTTATAATATGATATAAATGAAATAGTTTACACAGTGTTTGAAACCAGTTATTACACAAAATAAGTAAAATATTCAAAAAAGCAAGTCGGAAAGAAAAAATACTTTTCAAAAACTTTTCTTTTGACTTTTATACCTCATACATGAAACTCAAATCAAACACATCAAAGCAAACAACAAGCTTTTTGGTAGGAGGTCCTTTGTTGAAAGTTTTCTGACAGTACATCACACTGTGTATTATCAGTGACAGTTTCATTACAATTCTCAACACTTTCACAGCTTTAAAACTAATCTTCATAAAAGAGCAACTGATAGGTGACCCAACCTCCTGGGGAGGAATGGGATTTCTTTGCAATTCGAGTAGGCCACTTGTCCATCCATACTGAAAGTAAATTGAAATGGTGCATGATCAGACATCTGTGAAGGCTGCATTTGCTCCCCATTCTCTCCTTGTCACTCACGTTCAGGACTCGATGTTCCCACTCTAGCCTTAAATACACACAATATGGCCAAGCAAACCTTTCATTGTCATATCAAAGTCTGACAGCATAGGCCTGTCACCCTGCCCAATGTTTACCCATCCGCTCAAACATACAAATACACATAGTTTCCAGCTACAGTAATTTCAATGGGCAAAGATATTGAGAAAAGACTGGTGAAACTCAATGTTGAACTTGAGGATTTTAGAAACTCAGTCAGTCTTAGAGCAAGTTGCAAATGTATTATTGAGTTGAATTATTTCAATATAGAATTATTTTTGATCAAGGACTTAAAAAATGTAAAAATCCCCAAGACTTTCCATTCCAACCCTGGCAATGTCGCTTATCTAGACTATAGACATGAGTATAAGAATGAGAGTAAAATATAATAACACCCATGAATATGGAAGTACTTGTCAGTGCAATGAATAAGAACAAAGATCTCACATCACTTGTGACATTTATCATTCAACTCAAAATGTCTTTGGGAGTGCATTGTCCATCTGAATCTAGTCGTCTCCATTCTTTAAGACACTAAAGATATTGGCTCCTTTATGTCTCATTAACAGGCTCACAACTCATGGTCAAACAACAGTGGACTGACAGGACACTGGGCTACAGCAGTCAGGGCTACTTTAATGTGGACAAGGAGCAATCTAATGGACCTATCTATCACTTTAGGCCTTTTAGAAAGCAAGGAGCTGATTTAGGTGTGTGTGTGTGTGTGTGTGTGTGTGTGTGTGCGTGCGTGAGCTTGTGTGTGGGTGTGTGTTTCACCCATTGTGACCAGACACCTGCCTACTGGCTCCTTGTCTGACTGATGAGTCAGTGACTTCAAGATGTCTTTGAGAAAGTCTAATGTGTTCTATAGTCCTAAATAACCCATCCAGTGCCTCCCTCTACTCACTAAAGAGACAATAAAACCATGGGTGACACCAGTACAATGAATGGCACTGGCCACTATCTAGGCTTTGGTGGTGTCCAGATTGTCATACCTTCATACTGATCTTGTGCAATACTTGGATATTCGGTAATACCGGGCACTCAAATAACACTGAGTCTCTGTAATCCAAAGGTTAGCAATGCTAACAAGTGCATGTAAAATCCCATAGAGACTGCTAACTAAATGCTAACGAGCGTATTGCTAACATTTTACACAGTCTCTCACCTAAAGTATTTACAGGACAGACAACCCAGCTCATAAAGTTATACAAGTAACATAAAAATGCTACTCACAGTTTGCTGCAAGCACAAAACAAATATTAGACAACAAGGCTTGATCCAGGAGGGGATTCTCTGCTGTTACCAAGTGAAGCTTGATTTTTGGAAGAAGCTAACCACTTAGCTAGATAGCTAACTAGCTGCTAAATTAGTAAACCAAAAGCACAACTGCAGAGCATTTAGTGAATTTTAGACGATGAGTGACTCTCAAGGCTCCAGTCTCTCGTTGTTGTGTGCTTGTAAAAAAACACCACAAGACTGGGAACTACCGGTAAGCTTCGTAATGAAAACTCATGTGACAGATAAAGATTATGAAGAATGTGATCTTCTTTACCTCCTAACGTAGTGCACTAATTGACTGCAGATATTTACTTAAAAAGTACTTACAAATATTTTATTTGTTATTTTTTTAAGAAATAGTTTAAACGGTATTGACGGTATTGAAAAAAACATCCTGTGGCTATTTCCAAATACCCTGGTATACGGTATATACGGTATACCGCCCAAGACTACCACCATCACACCAACCACCCTTCCCAACTCAGAAAGGAGGAAGAGCGATAGCTAAGACATCACTGTGAGAAAGAAAGAAAATAGAGAAACAGATTAGACTGCGTTAGACAATGGACTTTCGTCTTTATCTTTCCCATCTGATTCCATATACTCTAAAAAGAAAACCCAGCCCAACTTTGGGATGTTTTATTTCATTTTCTATCAGTCATGATAGAAAATGACAGTGCGGACTGTCAGGGCAGATTACAGGCTGGGGCTGTGTCTTGACAGCCATCGTACAGTATCAATATTGTGGCGGCTGAGGAGTCACACTTCCCTGTGTCTCCTTCATGTGCATAGACAATTGTAAAGAGGAGCATCACAGACCTCACACCCTAGTCACTTCAAGGAATCCCTTTCAAGAACAAATAAAACCTCACCTGAACAAGAGTCAATAGCATCAAACAGCATGGGTATTCGCACCTTTCAACAAAAAGGAACGCATCCGGCTAGAATGAATAACAATAGGTTGATAATTCTTTGGGAAACGGAAGTATAGTTTTGGGGAAGAAATTAACACTAAATTACATGTGGTTTGTTGGTGAATGAGTTGTACAGGATTCGACCAGTGCAGTCATTTCCCTCTCTAACACTGTGTTGTATTTAATATACCATCATAACCATGTTAAATATGTTAACAAGGATGTCATTAACATCCTGTAAATGTTTATTTTATGTCTGTTATTACAGTGAAACAACCTAATGACTCTTTCAAACATGTCACCTTGGTCCATGTGTAATGTGTTGGGAAAACCAAATTGTCATTGACTTCACTTTACCACTTTTTCAGTGTCCTCAACATGCAACCGGTCTGATTTAAACTGAATTCCCAACCACTTGGTCCCCAGAAGAAGCCACGTATTTTGACATCTCATTTGGTCCCGCTGCTTGCAAACCCCTGGATGTCCTGAACCACCAACTCCCGGCCAAGTCAAGGAGCAGGATTAGAACAAGAGGGATGTGAGCGTGGGGAGCACAGGGAGCATTTCTTGCGCGACCACTTAAGACGTTATCATATGGCGCAAAATGTCCAGACAATAAAAAAAAACAGACAAGGGGCAATGAACAGTCAAGCCAAAACCCCAGGGGATTACTAGATCAGCATGCCTTTGTACAATTACCATCACTTTGAATTTGAAATGGCCATTTAAAGGGCAGTAGAGCATCCTGGAAAATTAGACTGGAGCCTAATTAGCACACTCCAACATGACAACGGCGCTGCTTTCAGCCCGGGTAAGCAGCCCAGTCAAGCAAGAGGAGAAGTGACTGACTGAAGGATTGAGGAACCCTGCCTTTGCACCCCACACACTCATCACACACCAACTGGGAGACACAGACACACACCCACACACACATGGACACACATTGACACTGGACACACACACACACACACACACACACACACACACACACACACACACACACACACACACACACACACACACACACACACACACACACACACACACACACACACACACACACACACACACACACACACACACACACACACACACACACACACACACAACAGTATCCATGTATGTATGCACACACATATTTATCACTTTCTCCTCTTCTCTCTTTATTTTGACATTCTGACCTGTGCTGATTGTCAAATGCAATTGAAAACACTGGTAAGTAACAGCACCAGTGATTTGAGGGAAGCAGTGGCAAAGGAGACCACCTAATGTACTGTGGTGTAGTGGAGAGTAGGGATATTCAGAGCAGCTTCTAGTATTCTCATTAAACCAACAAACGGCTGCTAAAAGTAGGGCTAATACTTTCTTACAGTAGAAACCTGTTCAAGTTTGGGAAACTCAGGTTACAGAATACTGCTGAGTGGGAGTGAAATAGTTGAGGGGAGGTAAAACAACACAATGTCAAGACAGCTTTCTATCTGTTTCACTTCTGCCAGCCGTGAGCCTGGGGGTCTTCCCTCACCAATCAGGTCTGATTAAAGAGAGAGCCCAATGGGTAGACTTGTCATGAAAGACAACAGGTCTGCTCGAACTTCCCAAAGCCCTCAGAGCATGGCACAGTTACAACATATCTGGAATACAATTGATATTAGACGGCAAGTTCTGAATGGCAAGACAAAGAAATTAATTGATGTATGGGACTGTTTCATAATGATGAATTTGCCTTGAAGTCTGTATTTGTTGTAGCGCCTACAGGCTGTGGTACCTAGCCAGATTCATTGTGGTTGAGTGAGGGAGGACTTCTTGTGGGGCAGATCAATGCAAACCTGTTATAGGGACCTGGATGAACCCTGTATACTTCAATAACGGTGCCCAGTTATTGCCTAACAATGGAGCTAATTCAATTTAAGCTAATTGTGAGGGACAGAATTTCGACTTGGGCTCAATCACTGCCTATTAGATGTGATTCAATTAGTCTAAATCACATTATTGTGTTTGATGACAAAGAGGCTCTATGTATGGGAGCTCATTGTTGGATCATTGTTCTGCTGGTTCATTCAGCTCTGTCAATGTCTGAACTGAAGAGGAGAACAGCTGCCAATGAGGGCCAGAGAGGCGGGAAGAGAACGGAAGACAGAGTTGCATACCTGGACACAGCGACCCACCCAAGACTAGATAGAAAATTGTAGAGTTACTAGTGGTTTTATTATGTAATCATTTAGTAATAGATAAGTTGTAAGACAACTACCAGATAGTGGTCTCACAGACACAGTATATGGAAATATATATTCTGCTTTATCTGTGTGTAACATACAAATGACTGAGGGAAGGTTTTTGAAAAAATGTCCTTCCAGGACATTGTCATGACATATTGTCCTTTCACTGCCAAACATTTTAAATCGAAGCTTGAATTAATAGAAAAAGCCTAAACACATAAAATAAGTGCAAATCAATCGTCTTTAAACAAACTGACATAAATACCATTAAATTCCATAAGATCTTACTTTACAGCGGTCTTCTCCTAATGCCTTCCCTCATCTCAAATGACATGATCCTTTTTTCCTGACACACGTTGTAATTGACAAAGCCTGGGTGCACTTCACCAGAGCGTATTGAGCTGCTGTCTCTGAGAAGAATACAAATTCCTTCCGTATCTGAAGCCTTCAAAAAAACTTTCCTGCCAATTATTTGAAGCCCTGTAAATGATAACTCCGCGGCCACTCAAGCATGAAACAAGAGGATGAAGATGAGTCTTACTCTCCCATCATTTCATTCTATTTAATTGACAAGCTCTCACTCGCTGTTAAATTTAGAAGATTACAAATATGAGCTGAATCTCGAGCACCCAATCCACCCGCTCTAATCACATGCAGAACCGGTCGCAAATTAATCTACATATTTTAATAAGGCGCGAGCAACGGGGAAGGTGTGTGCAGACATTTAACGGACTATCATCCGCCGTCCCCTGAGTTCAGAAATTGAAAAAATATATTTTGTAGGAACGCATGCATGAGAACCATGGCTGATAGAGAAGGAGCTTTTCTCTCGTTTATTCTAGGCTTCTGCCCTACTCAAAGATGGTTCTAGAGACCTTTTTAACACTGCTTACAACACTGGTGGTGTAGTCTTATTCCTGGGCTGATTAACAGTCCAGGCACTTATCAAAAAGGAGAAGCTATAATTTCACAGGCCTCTAATGCCCACAATTCCTCAGTTTCTTTCTTTCCGAGTAATCTTCGCCATTACTTTTTACGAGCGCAGGAGCGGAATTCCCAATGTAATGGCTTTATGAAGAATTAAAGTTGCTTTGGAGATAAGTAAGTCTTTGGGAGTGCAGAAACAGAAATGTACATGTGTAAAACATCAGTAAAACTTGCAGTTTAAAAAGTTAATGGAGAACTTAAAAGCTTACTAAGGTTGACTCAACCGCATGCTGAGTCTAACACATCATCAATAGATAAGTCTCTGCCATATCAAGCTGACTCCATGGAGCCCTATTACTGGGAAACTCATGAATCACTTTCAAATGAACCTGCATGATCTCAACTGATCTAACATACTACAGCATACACATGCAATATCAGCCCATCAAAACCCTAACCCGTCTAAGCATGGTTAAATGAAATATGGCATAAAACATACAATGTTTCAGGGACACTTTTAAAGACCTCCAGTATATTATTGAGGATTACAGTTGGAATACTTCAAATAGATATGAAAGAAGAAAGCAAGGTCAAGCTTTTGTGCCCTGTGAACATGCACCCCATTATCATGGCATTACAGCCTAAGCCAGAACTAGCCTTGGGTTATCTTCTGATGTGTACAAATACATTGTGCATATAATGAAGACCCTTACACACCTAACGCCCATCTAGTAGCTGAACCTGCCATTGACTTACAAAGACGTGCCTATTTGTTACTGATTCATCGTCAGTGGAAATTACAAGGTCTTCCTCTCTGTGAAAAAGAAACAGCGCTGAGAGGCATTAAACAGCAGAACAAAGAGTTATAAGTTGTTTTCTGCACCTCTCCACGGCACGGGAAGTGATATAGCCCCATTATGGTCGAAAGGGTCACTTTTAGTGGCATCTGAAGGTAGTGCTTACATAGAGTTTACAACCTGTTTCATTAAGAGTCTGCCTTGTAAGGAACAGCAGGAATCAGGGAGAGGAAGAGACAAAGGCACTGGGACTGTCACTTTCTGGAGAGATTTTTTTTTTTTTGGAGCAATATTTTCATTTCTTACATTCGACCTGTCTTTGGAGTTTATTTCCCCAATCTGTATTTTAGTTGTAATACCTTTTGAAAAACAACATCATGAGAACTGAAAGGGAAATGATTGATTGATGATTAATACTGTTATATACAAGGAATTAATTAGTCTCTCTTCCTTTGTTGTACTGTTATTCCTAAAAAGCACCATTAATAAAGTAACCTATCTACCATTCATAGAATAACCTAACTACAATTCATTGTGTTAACCTAAATACCATTCATAGTGTTAACCTAACTACCATTCATAGTGTTAACCTAACTACCATTCATAGTGTTAACCTAACTACCACTCATAGTGTTAACCTAACTACAATTCATAGTGTTAAACTAACTACCATTCATACAGTTAAACTAACTACCATTCATTCAGTTAACCTAACTACCATTCATAGTGTTAACCTAACTACAATTCATAGTGTTAAACTAACTACCATCCACAGAGTAACCTAACTACCATTCACAGAGTACCCTAACTACCATTCACAGAGTAACCTAACTACCATTCACAGAGTAACCTAACTACCATTCATACAGTTAACCTAACCACCATTCATAGAGTAACCTAACCACCATTCATAGAGTAACCTAACTACCACTCATAGAGTAACCTAACTACCATTCATAGAGTAACCTAACTACCATTCATAGAGTAACCTAACGACCACTCATAGAGTAACCTAACTACCATTCATACAGTTAGCCTAACCACCATTCATAGAGTAACCTAACGACCACTCATAGAGTAACCTAACTACCATTCATACAGTTAGCCTAACCACCATTCATAGTGTTAACCTAACTACCACTCATAGAGTAACCTAACGACCACTCATAGAGTAACCTAACTACCATTCATACAGTTAACCTAACTACCATTCATAGAGTATCCTAACTACCATTCATAGAGTAACCTAACTACCATTCATATAGTTAACCTAACTTCCATTCATAGAATAACCTAACTTCCATTCAAATAATAACCTAACTACCATTCATAGTGTTAACCTACCTACCATTCATAGAATAACCTAACTTCCATTCAAATAATACCCTAACTACCATTCATAGAATAACCTAACTACCATTCATAGTGTTAACCTAACTACCATTCATAGTGTTAACCTACCTACCATTCATAGAATAACCTAACTTCCATTCAAATAATACCCTAACTACCATTCATAGAATAACCTAACTACCATTCATAGTGTTAACCTAACTACCATTCATAGTGTTAACCTAACTACCATTCATAGAATAACCTAACTACCATTCATATAATACCCTAACTACCATTCATAGAGTAACCAAACTATCATTCATGGAGTTAACCTAACTACCATTCAAATAATATCCTAACTACCATTCATAGAGTAACCTAACTACCAATCAAATAATACCCTAACTACCATTCATAGAATAACCTAACTACCATTCATAGAGTAACCTCACTATCATTCGTATAGTTAACCTAACTACCATTCATTGAGTAACTTAACTACCATTCATAGCGTTAATTAACCTAAATGTTAACCTAACTACCATTCATAGAGTAACCTAGCTACCATTCATAGTGTTAACCTAACTACCATTCATAGTGTTAACCTAACTACCATGCATAGAGTTAACCTAACTACCATTCATAGGGTATCCTAACTACCACTCATAGTGTTTACCTAACTACCACTCATAGTGTTAACCTAACTACCAAAATAAAATCATTCCACCACAGACACATCCGAGTTCCAAAATAAATGTGAGATAAGTCACTGCAGAAGTCACTTATCCCTCTTCGTCCATCCATCCATCCCATTTCCTGGCTGAGTGAGACGTCACATGTTGGTGGTGATTGACAGGCTCCAGTCATGTCTGGGAGCTGTGGGGGACCTGCAGAAGAAGATAAGAGATAAGACCAGCTGCTTGTGAGGGACCCTAATTTTGGGATGGGGTAAATTGTGGAGGTCCCAATTCCTCTATGATGATATCTGTGTCCAGTTCTGAGTTCACTTCCTCCCCAACAACTGTCCTCTGATCACCCCTGATATCCAGCTGACCCCTACATGACCCCACTGTCTATCAACAATATCTATTCTTCATCCATGTATAGGAGCCATTACAGACATGACTGGACATGTTCATGTAGGCCTAGAGACTGAAAAAGCTCGGCGTTCAACGTCAGCAAGACAAAGGAGCTGATCGTGGACTACAGGAAATGTAGGGCCAAGCACACCTCCATCCACATCAACAGGGCTGTATTGGAGCGGGTCGAGAATTTCAAGTTCCTCTGTGTCCACATCACTAAGGAATTATCACAGTCCACACACACCAACACAGTCGTGAAGAAGGCATGACAACGCCTCTTCCCCCTCAGAAGGCTGAAAAGATTTGGCATGGGCCCTCTGATCCTCAAAAGGTTTTACAGTTGCACCATTGAGAGCATCTTGACTGGGTGCATCACCGCTTGATATGACAACTGCTTGGCATTCGCCCAAAAGGCCCTACAGAGGGCAGTGCATACAGCCCAGTGCATAACTGGGGCTGAGCTCCCTGCCTTCCAGGACCTATATACCAGGCAGTGTCAGACGAAGACCCTTAAAGGCCCTTGTCAAAGACTCCAGCCAACCAAGGAAGGCCCTTGTCAAAAACTCCAGCCAACCAAGTAATAAACTGTTCTCTCTGCCACCGCACAGCAAGCGGTACCGATGCACCAAGTTTGCAACAAACAGAACCCTAAATAGCTAGTCCAGGTAGCTATTGAACTATCTGTATCTACCCTTTTGATTCATCACCTAAGCTGCTGCTACTGTTTATGGTCTATCACTTTATCCCCACCTATATGCACATTTTTTTAATTTAACCTTTATTTAACTAGGCATGTCAGTTAGGAACAAATTCTTATTTACAATGACAACCTACCAGGGAACAGTGGGTTAAGTGCCTTTTTACAGGGGTCAAACAAGAGATTTTTACCTTGTCAGCTCAGGGATTCGATCGAGCAACCTTTTGGTTACTGGTCCAACACTCTAACCACTAGGCTACCTGCCGTACATACAATATATACACAGAAGTTTGTGGACACCCTTTCAAATGAGTGGATTTGACTATTTCAGCCACACCCGTTGCTGACAGGTGTATAGAACTGAGCACACAATCATGAATTTCACATAGACAAACATTGGCAGTAGAATGGCCTTACTAAGAGCTCAGATTTCTGCCCTGCTAGTGCTGCCCCGGTCAACTGTAAGTGCTGTTAATATGAAGTGGAAACGTCTCGGAGCAACAACGTCTCAGCTGCAAAGTGGTAGGCCACACAAGTTCACAGAACGGGACCGCCGAATAGCACATAAAAATTGTCTGTCCTCAGTTGCAACACTCACTACCAAGTTCCAAACTGCCTCTGGAAGCAAAGTCAGCACAAGATCTGTTCGTCGGGAGCTTCATGGGTTTCCATGGCCGAGCAGCTGCAGACAAGCATAAGATTACTATGCGTAATGCCAAGTGTCGGCTGGAGTGGTGTCAAGCTCGCCGCCATTGGACTCTGGAGCAGTGGAAATGCATTCTATGGAGTGATGAATCACGTTTCACCATCTGGCAGTCCCACAGACGAATCTGGGTTTGGCGGATGCCAGGAGAATGCTCCGTGACCCAATGCATAGTGCCAACTGTAAAATTTGATGGAGGACGAGTAATGGTCTGGGGCTGTTTTTCATGGATCGGGCTAGGCCTCTAACGCTACAGCATACAATGACATTCTAGACGATTCTGTGCTTCTGTCCAACTTTGTGGAAACAGTTTGGGGAAGGCTCTTTCCTGTTTCAGCATGATAATTCCCCTGTGCACAAAGCTAGGTCCATACATAAATGGGTTGTTGAGAACTTGACTGGCCTGCACAGAGACCTGACCTCAATCGCATCGAACACCTTTGGGATGAATTGGAACGGCGTCTGTGAGACAGGCCTAATTGCCCAACATCTGTGCCCAACCTCACTAATGCTCTTGTGGCTGAATGGAAGCGAGTCTAGTTGGAAAGCCTTCCCCCGAAGAGTGGATGCTGTTATAAAAGCAAAAGGGGACCAACTCCATATTAATGCCCATGATTTTGGAATGAGATGTTCGACGAGCATGTCCACATACTTTTGGTCATGTAGTGTATCTACTTGAATTACCTCGTACCCCTGCACTCAATACAGCTACCCTGGTAGCCTGTGTATATAGTTATCATTACTCATTGTGGATTTACAGTATTATCTCATGTTATTACTTTTTCTTTGCATTGTTGGGAAGGGCCCGTAAGTTAGCATTTCACTGTTAGTCTACACCTGTTGTTTACGAGCATGTGACAAATAAAATTAAATGTTGATATGATTTGGGTCACATGTATCTCAGTGTCCTACTATATCCAACTAAAACATTTCTACCTATCAATTGTGAATCCTGCAACTATATAAACATTTACATTACATTTACATCATTTAGCAGACGCTCTTATCCAGAGCGACTTACAAATTGGAAATATGTATGAAAGTTCATACATATTCATCCTGGTCCCCCCGTGGGGAATGAACCCACAACCCTGGCGTTGCAAGCGCCATGCTCTACCAACTGAGCCACACGGGACCAACGACTTACTGTGCAGTATAACAATTAACCCACACCAATATAAACACTAAATGATTGATGATGTAAAATAACTCTTGAATCAGTCAAATAAATAGCCCAAATAATTCCATTCAGATAAGATTCGTTGGAACAAATGCATAGTTGGATGTCATCAGACTGAATGAGTATAGCTTATTATACCAGATTGCCAATGTGTCAAATGAAATTAAGTTTCCTATACTTTTATCTCCCTAAATCTCCTTATTTGGTTTCATACAAAAGCTAATGGTGATAAGCATGGTGGGGGTAGTGGAGGGGGTTTGGTTCAAACCGAGCACCCCTCCACCTAAGAGCCTTTCATTTAAACCCCCAGACATATGTAGTCTGGTCCTCCAATCTAGTTTCAGAGTTTGTTGCCAGGTACTTGGGTGAATTATTTAATTATAACAGTTAGACCTGTTTTCTAATGTTATTATCTCAGCATTAGTACATTTTACAGTAAAGCCTTTTGGGATAGATTCTCCATGAGGTAATCTGAAGTCAAATTGCATTACCAAATCTCTGAATGATGGATGGATTTAAAAAGGTGAAGAAAAAAGAGAAACAGAACCAACAACAGATTACTTTTTCATTAATAGGTCCTCATCAGCAAAGCAACCAAACACCTTCAAGAATCTGACTATCTTGTTGGGGAATATCTGATTGTGTTTTCATCACAAAATGAGTACCAGGCAGTGGGCTTCTTCTGGGGTTTGCCTTTTGACCTCAAAACATCCAAACCCCCCTCCACCTTCTCCCCTCTGCCAACCAGATCCTTACACATCTACATCCTGTTTGCAATGAGAAAATATATTTAGATAAGTCTAAAGGGGATATGGTGGCAATACCTATGTCCATGTGCATGTGTGTGTATGGCCAGGGTCAGCTTAGCTTTAGTGCGGTCAGCTAAGGCGCTGTGGGGAACTTATAGGATTTAGTCTGTCCCTGGGTAGACTGTCTACTCTAAAGGTTCTGTACTCAGTGATTACATGAACATCAATCCCATGTCACAGTGCCACCCAGGGATATTATAGTAAACTAAAACTAAAACAAAAACGAATCATGAAAAAACTATTTAGTAAACTGAATCTAGCAGTAAATACTGCCAGGAGATGGCAATGTTTTAAATAGATCTAGCTTGTACATCACAATCACTAACTAGCTAGTCTCCCTAGACAGATGGGTTGCCTTCCACAATATGCCAATGTTTCAGCACACACACCTGTACAAGTACACTACATGACCAAAAGTATCGTTGAACATCTCATTCCAAAATCATGGGCATTAATACGGAGTTGGTCCCCCCTTTGCTGCTATAACAGCCTCCACTCTTCCGGGAAGGCTTTCCACTAGATGTTGGTACATTGCTGCGGGGACTTGCTTCCATTCAGCCATAAGAGCATTTGTGAGGTCGGGCACTGATGTTGGGCGATTAGGCCTGTCTCGCAGTTGGCCTACCAATTCATCCCAAGGGTGTCCGATTGGGTTGAGGTCATGGCTCTGTGCAGGTCAGGCAAGTTCTTCCACACCGATCTCGACAAACCATTTATGTATGGATCTCGCATTGTGCACAGGGGCATTGTCATGCTGAAACAGGAAAGGGTCTTTCCCAAACTGTTGCCACAAAGTTGGAAGCACAGAATCGTCTATAATGTCATTGTATGTTGTAGCGTTAAGATTTCCATTCACTGGAAATAAGGGGCCTAGCATGAACCATGAAAAACAACCCCAGACGGTTATTCCTCATCCACCAAACTTTACAGTTGGCACTATGCATTGGGGCAGGTAGCATTCTCCTGGCACCTGCCAAACCCAGATTCATCCGTTTCTGCTGCTCCAGAGTCCAATGGCGGCGTGCTTTACACCACTCCAGCCAACGCTTGGCATTGCGCATGGCGATCTTAGGGGTGTGTGCGGCTGCTTGGTCATGGAAACCCATTTCACGAAGCTCCCGACGAACAGTTATTGTGTTGACTTTGCTTTCGGAGGCAGTTTGGAACGCGGTAGTGAGTGTTGCAACCAAGGACAGATGATTCTGAATGCCTATTCTGCTAACCTGCTAGGCCTGCTAGCTACCTAGAGCTACCTGGATCCCTACTAATTCCAGGACTGGTCTATCGACGTCACCGCACGAAGAGGCAAACCCATCGCGACGTCCCCCAAAGGCTTGCCTGCCCCGGTCTGCTAACTGCTAGCCCCTGCTAACTGCTTGCTTGCTAACCCGGTCTGCTAACTGCTAGCTTGCCAGCCCCGTTCTGCTAACTGCTAGCTTGTTTAGCCCCGGCCAACTAACTGTTAGCTTGTTAGCATCGGCCTGCTAACTGTCTGAATCGCCGTGTCCCCAGTCAGCCCAACCACTCACTGGACCCATATGTTCACTTGGCTACGCATGCCTCTCTCTAATATCAATATGCCTCGTCCATTACTGTCCTGGTTAGTGATTACTGTATTATTTCACTGCAGAGCCTCTAGCCCTGCTCAATATGCCTTAACCAACCATGTTGTTCCATCTCCTACATATGCGATGACATCACCTGGTTTAAACGTCTCTAGAGACTATATCTCTCTCATCATTACTCAATGCCTAGGTTTACCTCCAATGTACTCACATCCTACCTTACCTTTGTCTGTACACTATGCCTTGAATCTATGCTATCGAGCACAGAAACCTGCTCCTTTTACTCTTTGTTCCGAAAGTGCTAGACGGCCAGTTCGTATAGCCGTACCCTTATCCTACTTCTCCTCTGTTCCTCTGGTGATGCAGAGGTTAATCCAGGCCCTGCAGTGCCTAGCCCCACTCCCACTCCCCAGGTGCTCTCATTTGTTGACTTCTGTAACTGTAAAAGCCTTGGTTTCATGCATGTTAATATTAGAAGCCTACTCCCTAAGTTTGTTTTACTCACTGCTTTAGCACACTCTGCCAACCCGGATGTCTTAGCCGTGTCTGAATCCTGGCTTAGGAAAACCACCAAAAACCCTGAAATCTCCATCGCTAACTATAACATTTTACGCCAAGATAGAACTGCCAAAGGGGGCGGTGTTGCAATCTACTGCAAAGATAGCCTGCAGAGTTCTGTATTACTATCCAAGTCTGTACCCAAACAATTCGAGCTTCTACTTCTAAAAATTCACCTTTCCAGAAACAAGTCTCTCACTGTTGCCGCTTGCTATAGACCTCCCTCTGCCCCCAGCTGTGCCCTCGATACCATATGTGAATTGATTGCCCCCCATCTATCTTCTGAGCTCGTGCTACTAGGTGACCTAAACTGGGACATGCTTAACACCCCGGCCATCCTACAATCTAAGCTTGATGCCCTCAATCTCACACAAATGATCAATGAACCTACCAGGTACAACTCCAAATCCGTAAACACGGGCACCCTCATAGATGTCATCCTAACTAACTCGCCCTCCAAATACACCTCTGCTGTTTTCAATCAAGATCTCAGCGATCACTGCCTCATTGCCTGCATCCGTAATGGGTCTGCGACCAAACAACCACCCCTCATCACTGTCAAACGCTCCTTAAAACACTTCTGCGAGCAGGCCTTTCTAATTGACCTGGCCGGGGTATCCTGGAATGACATTGACCTCATCCCGTCAGTAGATGATGCCTGGCTATTCTTTAAAAGTGCCTTCCTCACCATCTTAAATAAGCATGCCCCATATAGTCCTTGGTTCACTCCAGACCTGTCTGCCCTTGACCAGCACAAAAACATCCTGTGGCGTTCTGCATTAGCATCGAATAGCCCCCGTGATTTGCAACTTTTCAGGGACGTTTGTCACGTTCGTCGTAATGTGGAAGAGAGGAGGACCAAGGCGCAGCGTGAAGTGAATACATTCTTCTATTTATTTAAGAAGAAACACTAACCAAACTAATACAAAACAACAAACCGAACGTGACGCTATATATAACAGTGCAGACACAGGCAACTAACACATAGACAATCACCCACACCCCACAATGACAAAACAGGCTACCTAAATATGGTTCCCAATCAGAGACAACGACTAACACCTGCCTCTGATTGAGAACCATATCAGGCCAAACACAGAAACAGACAAACTAGACATACAACATAGAATGCCCACTCAGATCACACCCTGACCAAACAAAACATATAAACATACAAAGCAAACTATGGTCAGGGCGTGACAACGTTAGGAACAAATATACACAGGCAGTTAGGAAAGCTAAGGCTAGCTTTTTCAAACAGAAATTTGCATCCTTTAGTACTAACTCAAAAAAGTTCTGGGACACTGTAAAGTCCATGGAAATTAAGAGCACCTCCTCCCAGCTGCCCACTGCTCTGAGGCTAGGAAACACTGTCACCACCGATAAATCCACTATAATTGAGAATTTCCATAAGCATTTCTCTATGGCTGGCCATGCTTTCCACCTGGCAACCCCTACCCTGGTCAACTGCCCAGCACCCTCCACAGCAACACGCCAAAGCCCCCCCCATTTCTCCTTCACCCAAATCCAGACAGCTGATGTTCTGAAAGAGCTGCAAAATCTGGACCCCTACAAATCAGCCGGGCTAGACAATTTGGACTCTCTCTTTCTAAAATTATCTGCCGAAATTGTTGCAACCCCTATTACTAGCCTGTTCAACCTCTCTTTCGTATCATCTGAGATTCCCAAAGATTGGAAAGCTGCCGCGGTCATCCCCCTCTTCAAAGGGGGTGACACTCTAGACCCAAACTGCTACAGACCTATATCTATCCTACCTTGTCTTTCTAAGGTCTTCGAAAGCCAAGTTAACAAACAGATTACCGACCATTTTGAATCCCACCGTACCTTCTCCGCTATGCAATCTGGTTTCAGAGCTGGTCATGGGTGCACCTCAGCCACGCTCAAGGTCCTAAACGACATCATAACCGCCATCGATAAGAGACATTACTGCGCAGCCGTATTCATCGACCTGGCCAAGGCTTTCGACTCTGTCAATCACCACATTCTTATTGGCAAACTCGACAGCCTTGGTTTCTCAAATGATTGCCTCGCCTGGTTTACCAACTACTTCTCTGATAGAGTTCAGTGTGTCAAATCGGAGTGCCTGTTGTCCGGACCTCTGGCAGTCTCTATGGGGGTGCCACAGGGTTCAATTCTCGGGCCGACTCTCTTCTCTGTATACATTATTGATGTTGCTCTTGCTGCTGGTGATTCTCAGATACACTTCTACGCAGAGGTATACTTCTGGCCCCTCTTTGGACACTGTGTTAACTAACCTCCAGACGAGCTTCAATGCCATACAACTCTCCTTCCGTGGCCTCCAACTGCTCTTATTAAACGCAAGTAGAACTAAATGCATGCTATTCAACCGATCACTGCCCGGACCTGCTCGCCCGTCCAGCATCACTACTCTGGACGGCTCTGACTTAGAATACGTGGACAACTACAAATACCTAGGTGTCTGGTTAGACTGTAAACTCTCCTTCCAGACTCACATTAAGCATCTCCAATCCAAAATTAAATCTAGAATCGGCTTCCTATTTCGCAACAAAGCATCCTTCACTCATGCTGCCAAACATACCCTCGTAAAACTGACCATCCTACCGATCCTCGACTTCGGTGATGTCATCTATAAAATAGCCTCCAACACTCTACTCAAGAAACTGGATGCAGTCTATCACAGTGCCATCCGTTTTGTCACCAAAGCCCTGTATACTACCCACCATTGCGACCTGTATGCTCTCGTTGGTTGGCCCTCGCTTCATACTCGTCGCCAAACCCACTGGCTACAGGTTATCTACAAGTCTCTGCTAGGTAAAGCCCCGCCTTATCTCAGCTCACTGGTCACCATAGCAGCTCCCACTCGTAGCACGCGCTCCAGCAGGTACATCTCACTGGTCACCCCCAAAGGCAATTCCTCCTTTGGTCATCTTTCCTTCCAGTTCTCTGCTGCCAATGACTGGAACGAACTGCAAAAATCTCTGAAGCTGGAAACACTTATCTCCCTCACTAGCTTTAAGCACCAGCTGTCAGAGCAGCTCACAGATTACTGCACCTGTACATAGCCCATCTATAATTTAGCCCAAACAACTACCTCTTCCCCTACTGTATTTATTTATTTTGCTCCTTTGCACCCCATTACTTCTATTTGTACTTTGCACATTCTTCCACTGCAAATCTACCATTCCAGTGTTTTACTTGCTATATTGTATTTACCTCGCCACCATGGCCTTTTTTGCCTTTACCTCCCTTATCTCACCTCATTTGCTCACATTGTATATAGACTTATTTTTCTACTGTATTATTGACTGTATGTTTTGTTTATTCCATGTGTAACTCTATGTTGTTGTATGTGTCGAATTGCTATGCTTTATCTTGGCCAGGTCGCAGTTGCAAATGAGAACTTGTTCTCAACTAGCCTACCTGGTTAAATAAAGGTGAAATAAAACAATTAAATAAAAATTCTTACACGCTACGCTCTTAAGCACGCGGCGGTCCCTTTCTGTGAGCTTGTGTGGCCTACAACCTCGCAGCTGAGCCGTTGTTGCTCCTAGACATTTCCACTTCACAAAAACAGCACTTACAGTTGACCGGGGACGCTCTAGCAGGGCAGAAATTTGACAAACTGACTTGTTGGAAAGGTGGCATCCCACAACTGTGCCACTCTGAAAGTCACTGAGCTCTTCAGTATGGCCATTCTACTGCCAATGTTTTCCTATGGAGACTGCATGGATGTGTGCTCGTTTTTATACACCTGTCAGCAACAGGTGTGGCTGAGTAGCCGAATCTACAAATTTTAAAGGGTGTCACATACTTTTGTATATATAGAGTACCTGCGTCAGTTGGGAGAGAGAGGAGTTGTCGGAACAGGGAAGACATCACCTCCTTATCCTATTGTTGCTCTAGCGTAAACACCGTCGGACACAAATTAGTAGCTAGCTAGCTAGCGAGATTGAGAATGCGGAGGTTAATAAGTGCAATGTAAGTGGCTAGTTTGCATCATCTACCTTTGCTAAAACCACGGCAAAGGTTTTGCCTGCAAACTTTGGTTTAGAATCGCAACTTTCTGAGATGTCTGCCTACTGGCTACTGAAAGAGTTAGATTTTTCAGGCTTGGTCCGCCTACCCAAACTTGTGATGTGTTGGGAGAGTTGTCTGTCTGAAGAGGATCCTTCCCAGAACAATGTTTCTCTAAACGTCCAAGAGAATCTGAAATTCTCCCCTAGTGCGGTTGCTTTAGGTCTGAGATTTCCGAGACTACTAGCTATCACTAGTTAACAGGAAACACATACATGGCTCCTAGCCTCCCAATTATAGACTTCTTTCTGTCCCCAACACTAAAACTAAACCTGAAACAAAATAATACATCAAACTAAAACTGAATAAAAAGTAGTGAATCAAGTCGGCAAAATAAGTGAAACTAAACTGAATTTCAAATCGAAAAACAAATAGAAGTAAAAACACAAAACTATAATAACCTTGGTACCACCTCACCTCACTGTAGGAGCAGGCCAACAGCGATCATGGAGGAAGAAAGAAATCTCAACATTATGTAGGGTTTTCACAGTCCATTGAATGCCTAAGGCTTATTTTGACCCCAAGTCGTTAAGAGCAGTGTTGAATAAAGTCAGGGGGCAAACACACCCTCAACGGTGACATCTGTTTATCCTTTTAAGCTGCATGAATCTTTGATCCTTCAACTTTACATCGAAGACATAAACCAATTTAGTGTACATCAGTAGGATTAGATGCCGCACCCACCCAAATACCACCCAAATACCATTGTCCAGATACTGACCCTGGATACCCCTCGGTGAGGGACCAGTCTTTGATAAGAATGTTATTAAAACCTGCAGAAATTGCAGAATCTTTTTGAATTTCCAGTCCATGCCAGACCTTAGATATCCTACATCCTTTCCCTTTTAACCCCACTCTTAGAAACAAGGCAGCAGCGGTGCTGTAGATGTATTGACAGTGGTGTTATTGAAATGATAGAGAAAAAACCTGATATCAAATTATAAAGAACATTTTCCGAAAACAATGAAATGGAAATATTAGAAAACGGGGGGTGAAGGGTATAACTAGAGGACTTTTAAAGGACAAAGGCATAAAAAAATGGAAAATGGAGGAAGACAGACAGAAAGCCTGGGTATTTATCGCAATCATTGAGTGGAATAATAGGACAACAGAAATGCTCAGTGTGGCACAGCAGGGTCTAGTTAAAGACTCAGTTATTGGGAGAGTTGGCTAATCAACTAAGCTCTCCCCGTCTTCACCAGTGACCCAGAACAACAAAATTCCTCATCCCAGGAACCCCCCATAGTGACAACACTGCAGGGACATTAAACACATGTACATCTTTTTTTTATCATTATCCTAAATGGTAGGGGCTGTCCTTTCCTTTCTGCCGTAAGGTTCGAGCAGCCATTGAATTTGAGCTGAAATTAAAATCCATCAATGTATTTCTAGTTAGGTAGTTGAATAATGTTGCTATTTTATGGTAGAATAAATGTGTGTGCAACTGGTAATTTGAGTGAAAATGTATTTTAGTAGACTACAGAATAGTAGACTACAAAATATATGTTGTCAGCTTCTTTGTAGCAAATTCTTGTCTATTATTCTGCTGTTTATAGACAATCCCTCTCTCCACCCACTCACTTGATTCTTAGTGGCAGTAAGACATGGGCAGGATGCCAGGCCCATTGTTACTGTAAATACACTGTGGGAGGTTTCCCCTGAGAAAGATCCGCTGAACTGCAGATCTATCTTAGCCACCTGTAGGCTTCTGAACTATTCTTGATCTCATCAACATTTTCTGGCCCACAGGAGAACAAGAGACTCCTTAGTGGAGAAAAGGAAGGTACATTCACAGTGTTGTGTGTTTCCTTTGTATTTTGTATTTGCATTTATTATGGATCCCCATTACTTGTCTAACAGAACACAGAGGCTGTTCTTTAATGGAAGCCTCTCAAATATAATCCAGTTAGAATCAGGAATTCCCCAGGGTAGCAGTTTAGGCCCCTTGCTTGTTTTCAATTTTTACTAACGACATTGAGTAAAGCCAGAGTGTCTATGTATGCGGATGACTCAACACTATACACGTCAGCTACTACAGCAACTGAAATGACTGCAACACTCAACATTGAGCTGCATTTAGTTTCAGAGTGGGTGGCAAGGAATAAGATAGCCCTAAATATTTCTAAAACTAAAAGTATTGTATTTGGAACAAAACACTCACTAAACCCTAAACCTCAACTAAATCTTGTAATAAATAATGTGGAAATTGAGCAAGTTGAGATGATTAACCTGCTTGGAGTAACACTAGATTGTAAACTGTCATGGTCAAAACATATTGATGCAGTAGTAGCTAAGATGGGGAGAAGTCTGGCTATAATAAAGCAATGCTCTGCCTTCTTAACAACACTATCAGCAAGGCAGGTCCTACAGGCCTAGTTTTGTCGCACCTTGACTACTGTTCAGTCGTGTGGTCAGGTGCCACAAAAAAGGACTTACAATTGCAATTGGCTCAGAACAGGGCAGCACGGCTGGCCCTTGGATGTACACAGAGAGCTAATATTAATAATATGCATGTCAATCTCTCCTGTCTGAAAGTGGAAGCGAGATTGACTTCATCACTACCTTTATTTATGAGGTATTTACATGTTGAGTGCACCGAGCTGTCTGTCTAAACTACTGGCACACAGCTCAGACACCCATACATACCCCACAACACATGCCACAAGAGGTCTCCTCACAGTCCCCAAGTCCAAAACAGACTATGAGAGGCACACAGTACTACATAGAGCCATGACTACATGGAACTCTATTCCACATCAAGTAACTGACGCAAGCAGTAGAATTAGATTTAAAAAACAGATTAAAAAACACCTTATGGAAAAGCAGGGACTATGAAGCAACACAAACATTGGCACAGACACATGCATACACACACACACACACACACACACACACACACACACACACACACACACACACACACACACACACACACACACACACACACACACACACACACACACACGCACAGGATTTCTCTTCTAATTTTAGGTTTGATATCTCACTCCTTGATGTGTCCTGGGGTTGATTTTCACCTCGGCCACAGACACAGCTGTCCATCCACCACAGGCGTCCAGCTTTGTTTCCAGATGCGATATTTTCTACCTGATTAAAAAGCGTGAATAAAAAAAGAGACGGAGGAGAAGGGCCAGAAAAAAGACAGATAACATACACTACCGTTCAAAAGTTTGGGGTCACCTAGAAATGTCCTAGTTTTTGAAAGAAAACACACTTTTTGTCCATTAAAATAACATACAATTGATCAGAAATACAGTGTAGACATTGTTAATGTTGTAATTGACTATTGTTGCTGTTTTTATGGAAAATCTACATAGGTGTGCAGAGGCCCATTATCAGCAACCATCACTCCTGTGTTCCAATGGCACGTTGTGTTAGCTAATCCAAGTTTATAATTTTTAAAGGCTAATTTTTCATTAGAAAACCCTTTCATTAGAAAACCCCTTCATTAGAAAACCAGTTTCTTGGCAATTTCTCGCATGAAATAGCCTTCATTTCTCAGAACAAGAATAGACTGACGAGTTTCAGAAGAAAGTGCTTTGTTTCTGGCCATTTTGAGCCTGTAATCGAACTCACAAATGCTGATGCTCTAGATACTCAACTAGTCTAAAGAAGGCCAGTTTTATTGCTTCTTTAATCAGAACAACAATTTTCAGTTGTGCTAACATAATTGCAAAAGGGTTTTTCTATTGATCAATTAGTGTTTTAAAATGATCAACTTGGATTAGCTAACACAATGTGCCATTGGAACACAGGAGTGATGGTTGCTGATAATGGGCCTCTGTACGGCTATGTAGATATTCCATTAAAAATCTGCGGTTTCCAGCTACAATAGTCATTTACAACATTAACAATGTCTACACTGTATTTCTGATCAATTGTATGTTATTTTAATGGACAAAAAGTGTGTTTTCTTTCAAAAACTAGGACATTTCTAGGTGACCCCAAACTTTTGAATGGTAGTGTACATGCAGCCAATTTATACGTGGATAAATACAGCCTCCGAGTAGCTGTTGGTTAGGTGTGTTTGTTTTAATTAGGACTGCCCACTACGCACTGTATATTGTCAACTATCTGAATCCACAGAGGATCTAGCTAGCTACTGTAATACAACAACTGAACAATTAATCTGTCAACCTTCCAGAACAATTAGAGTTAAAAGACAATAACAACATTTTACATGGATGGGAAAACATTTAAAAATGCAAACGTTCTGTCACGTTCTGACCTTAGTTCCTTTTTTATGTCTTTATTTTAGTTGGTCAGGGCGTGAGTTGGGGTGGGCATTCTATGTTGTTTTTCTATGTTTTGTTCTGTTGTTATATTTCTATGTGTTTGGCCGAGTATGGTTCTCAATCAGAGGCAGGTGTCAGTCGTTGTCTCTGATTGGGAGCCATATTTAGGTAGCCTGTTTTCTATTGTGTTTTGTGGGTGGTTGTTTCCTGTGTTAGTGTTTGCGCCATACGGGACTGTTTCGGTTTTCATTTTGATTCTCTTGGTCTTTTTTTGGATTTTGGATTCATTTTTCGATTAAACGATATTATGGATACGTACCACGCTGCATTTTGGTCCTCCTCTCCTTCCACCAACGAAAGCCATTACAGAACCCCCCACCAAAAAAGGACCAAGCAGCGTGGTAACCAGGAGCAGAGGGTTCTGGACTCCTGGACTTGGGAGGAAAGTTTGGACGGCAAAGGACCCTGGGCACAGCCGGGGGAGTATCGCCATCCGAAAGAGGAGCTGGAGGCAGCTAGAGCGGAGCGGCGCCACTACGTGGAATTGGCGCGAAGTAACGGGCACGAGAGGCAGCCCCAGAATTTTTTGGGGAGGGGGCACATGGGTGGATTGGCGGACTCAGGTAGGAGACCTGAGTCAACTCCCCGTGCTTACCGTGGCGAGAGAGTGACTGGGCAGGCACCGTGTTATGCGGGGGAGCGCACGATGTTCCCAGTGCGCACGCATAGCCCGGTGCGCTACATCACAGCTCCTCGAATCGGCCGGGCTAGAGTTGGCATCGAGCCAGGAGGGATGATGCCGGCTCAGCGCATCTGGTCTCCAGTGCGTCTCCTCGGCCCGGGGTATACTGCACCAGCCCTACGCACGGTGTCTCCAGTTCGCCAGCACAGCCCAGTGCGGCCTGTTCCAGCTCCCCGCACTTGCCGGGCTACAGGGGGGATCCAGCCAGGACGAGTGGTGCTAGCTCTGCGCTCGAGACCGCCAGTGCGCCTCCACGGTCCAGTGCATCCTGTGCCTCGGTCAAGGACAAGGCCTCCTGCATGTCTCCCCAGCCTGGTGAGTTCTGTGTCTGTGCTAAGCACTAACCCTTCTGCATGTCTCCCCAGCCTGGTGAGTCCTGTGCCTTCTCCCAGAGCCAGGCCTTCTGTGTGTCTCTCCAATCCAGTGATAATCCATGGCAAGAAGCCTCCAGTGATAATCCATGGCAAGAAGCCTCCAGTGATAATCCATGGCACGAAGCCTCCAGTGATAATCCATGGCACGAAGCCTCCAGTGATAATCCATGGCAAGAAGCCTCCAGTGATAATCCATGGCAAGAAGCCTCCATTGATGATCCATGGCAAGAAGCCTCCAGTGATAATCCATGGCACGAAGCCTCCGGTGATGATCCATGGCAAGAAGCCTCCGGTGATGATCCATGGCACGAAGCCTCCGGTGATGATCCATGGCACGAAGCCTCCGGTGATGATCCATGGCACGAAGCCTCCGGTGAGGATCCATGGCAAGAAGCCTCCGGTGAGGATCCATGGCACGAAGCCTCCGGTGATGATCCATGGCACGAAGCCTCCGGTGAGGATCCATGGCATGAGGCCTCCAACGAAGGACGTCAGTCCGGAGCCTCCAGCAACGCCTTGTAGTCCGGAACCTCCAGAGTCTCCCTCTAGTCCGGAGCCTCCAGAGTCTCCCTCTAGTCCGGAGCAGCCAGAGTCTCCCTCTAGTCCGGAGCAGCCAGAGTCTCCCTCTAGTCCGGAGCAGCCAGAGTCTCCCTCTAGTCCGGAGCAGCCAGAGTCTCCCTCTAGTCCGGAGCAGCCAGAGTCTCCCTCTAGTCCGGAGCAGCCAGAGTCTCCCTCTAGTCCGGAGCAGCCAGAGTCTCCCTCTAGTCCGGAGCAGCCAGAGTCTCCCTCTAGTCCGGAGCAGCCAGAGTCTCCCTCTAGTCCGGAGCAGCCAGAGTCTCCCTCTAGTCCGGAGCAGCCAGAGTCTCCCTCTAGTCCGGAGCAGCCAGAGTCTCCCTCTAGTCCGGAGCAGCCAGAGTCTCCCTCCTGTCCGGAGCAGCCAGATCCGGCCGTCAGTCAGGAGCTGCCCGTCACTCCGGCACTGCCAGAGCCGCCTTTCACTCCGGCGCTGTCGGAGTCGCCCTTCACTCCGGTGCCGCCAGAGTCTCCCGCCTGTCCGGCGCTGCCGGAGTCTCCCGTCTATTCGGGGCCCGCTGAAAGGGTCCCCAGTCCGAGGTCGGCGGCGAGGGTCGCCGCTCCAAAGGTGCCACATAAGTGGGCCAAGACTATGGTGGAGTGGGGTCCACGTCCCGCACCAGAGCCGCCACCACGGTGAAATGCCCACCCAGACCCTCCCCTATAGGTTCAGGTTTTGCGGCCGGAGTCCGCACCTTTGGGGGGGGGGGGTACTGTCACGTTCTGACCTTAGTTCCTTTTTTATGTCTTTATTTTAGTGGGTCAGGGCGTGAGTTGGGGTGGGCATTCTATGTTGTTTTTCTATGTTTTGTTCTGTTGTTATATTTCTATGTGTTTGGCCTAGTATGGTTCTCAATCAAGGCAGGTGTCAGTCGTTGTCTCTGATTGGGAGCCATATTTAGGTAGCCTGTTTTCTATTGTGTTTTGTGGGTGGTTGTTTCCTGTGTTAGTGTTTGCACCATACGGGACTGTTTCGGTTGTTTGTTTGTATTTTTGTTAAGTGTTCTGTTGATTGATTAAATATCTCATTATGGACACTTACCACGCTGCACATTGGTCCGATCCTTGCTACTCCTCCTCAGATGAAGAGGAAATCCGTTACACGTTCTGCCAATCAAAATTGCTTGTTTTATTCCACAGCGGAACTATGGAAATAAAAGAACTGAGTTTGGAATGAAAATATTAAAACATAAGCTCCCTTGTTGGTGTTCTGTAATCGAGTGGACACAGCTGCTCTCAACTCTATTGATGCTTCTTATGCAGAAAACGCTGCTTCTAGATTTTGCTCATTTGAGGGGATGTGGCAAAACACAGGCCAGAGAAAGACGATTAATATTCATTTATAGTTGCCGGGCCATAGGAGCTACACACTGACAGTGATCGAGCCATAGCTATACATTTCCTCTGTTGCCTGGTGCGTTGCAATGGCATGACGCACAGAGGAAGAACAAGGATGTATTTTCCTGACACGGGTCTGGTTGTCCTATAATTTCTTCCCTCCTTGGTGTTGAATGGTGTTTTAATTTAAATGTGAAAATCCCATGTCTCCAGATGGGAACTATTCTACAATACCCCCCGCCCCTTCACACACCCCCTGTGTGTCTTTGGAGAAATCTCCAGCTCCCCTGTGCATCTAACTCCTCATTTATTTTGAGACTGTGTGTGATTAAAAAACCCTCTGAAATTACTGTTTCACACAAAATTGTGTAATTAAATTAATATTGGATGTAATAATTACTTTGTGATTTCAAATGTTTCCTACACACAGCTGCATTGTTGCTTAAACCATTAGCAGTGGTCTGCCGCAATTAATGATCGCTCTAATTAGATTTCTGAGTGAGTGTGTGTGAGCGCACGTGTGTGAAAAATGAAAATATATGCATGTATTTCACAGTACCTGAACGTTTTTATTATCCATAGCTTTTACGATGGTCTCAGAACAGAACTGTGTCATTTAGCTTCAATGAGAACATGAACTTTAAGAAGCAGGAGAGAAGTTCTCACCTTTAATAGCTTGAGGTTGAAGAATCTATGTGGTGCCTGAAAGGGTACATTACTCTCAATTTCACCTGTAAGGTAATCCAGTGCTCGTGAAGAATAGCGAGATTTGTCTAATACACGTCAGGACACTGACCTAACTCTGATCACTTATTTCACTCACACCTTTTAATCCAAGGACGTGTAAATTCCCTTTCTTTAGTTTCTTGTAAGCTACCATGTTTTAAACACAGCAATCTCCAACTAAACATGTGTACAGAACATCCTCAAAACACTTACCAAATGCCTATAAGCCACCATCATCAATTAAATCAAAACACACAATTTCTTTCTCCTTTTGACACCTAAACCTTTCTCGTGAACTTTGAAATAACCCAATCCATTTGCAACCAGCAGAGTAAGTGTCACTTTTGCCTCTGTGTTCTGGAACTAGCAGGTGAACCTCTCTCTCTTCCTCTAACACCCCCACAAACAAGAGCCAGTCTGCCCTTAACACACAGAGACTAGCTCTGTCTGTTAGTGTGGATGGAAGGCTTCCCTCCTTATCTGCCTGGGTAATTGGTGTCTTGTTTGGTTAAATGATTAGAGGGCTGAAACTCTTTGTGTGGTCTTGCAGATTGAACAAACAGGCACCAGTAAGGAACCCTTGTCCAAAAACCACAACTCTCACCAGAACCAGATGGACTTGTGCAGGTGATAGTTGTGGTAGCTGGAGTGTTGATGGCTAGTTAAGATTTGACAACTGGGCCTCATTTGAAACCTATAAAATGCTAGTCGCATTTGATCTCCAAAAATGGCACTATGAAGTTATTCTCCAGATTGGGGAATAACAAATTATTTGGACAACTATGCTCACGACTGTAGCCTAAACATGCTTACTCAACGGACTGATAATGTGTCTGTCAGTGTCAAGATGTAGTCTAAAACAACGCATCGCTTTACTCTCAAATAGTCATATCTGTTTTCTACAGAATAATACCTGAGTTTACAAAATGATTGGGGGAAAATACATAAAACCGCATTGTAATGCTAATTTAGCTAACGTATGTCCTTTGCTCTGTCCCTTTCTCGTTCTGATACAGCACCCTGTCCTGCGTTCATTAGGTGTCTGAATGTACCTCTCTGAGTGGCTGAGCTCGGCCTTGTCTTGTGTGGCGTGCTGTTATTCACCAGTGACAGCCTAGATTTCAGCAGCCTGTACTTCTCTCCCCTCATCACTCGGAGGGTGGGCTCCCTCTGTAGTCTCTCTCTCCCACATACAGCCAGGCACAATGCCACAGCCAGCCGAAAGGATTATTTAGACAAATTTCCATGCCAAGCCCCTCTCGTCTCCCTCTTTTATTTCCCTTCACTCTCTCTCTCTTTTCTCTTTCTTATATTCTTCTATCTCAGAGCTCTCCTCTAAAAAGCATGTAGTGAGCGGCGGCGAAAGGGGCGGTACAAGGCGGCTCTCTTGTCACAGTGGTTCCAATCAGCATGGCAAAGCTCAGGGATCATGTTTGATAATGTCAGATGGCCTAGAAAATTAAAAACCCAATTAAAGGAGCAGTCCGGGGGTCAGCTCTTCTGCATATCAAAAGCCCTCCTCTGGCTATCCGCCGCAAATTATATCTGTTAACAGCTCACTTTGCCTGGGCTGCAACAGCACTGCACTTAGGGGAGTAATACATGTTTTCCCCCTCTCCTCTCCTCTCCTCTCCTCTCCTCTCCTCTCCTCTCCTCTCCTCTCCTTTCACAAGACAAGGCCAGGCTCAGCCACTCCTCTCCTCTCCTCTTCTCTTCTCCCTTCTCCCCTCTCCTCTCCTCTCCTATCCCCTCTCCTCTCCTCTCCCATCCTATCCCCTCTCCTATCCTCTACCCTCCTATCTCCTCTCCTCTCCTCTCCTCTCCTCTCCTCTCCTCTCCTCTCCTCTCCTCTCCTCTCCTCCTCTCCTCTCCTCTCCTCTCCTCTCCTCTCCTCTCCTCTCCTCTCCTCTCACAAGACAAGGCCAGGCTCAGCCACTCCTCTCCTCTTCTCTTGTCTTCTCTCCTCTCCTCTTCTCTTCTCCTCTCCCTTCTCCCCTCCTCTCCTCTCCTCTCATTTCCTTTCCTATCTCCTCTCCTCTCCTATTACATCTCCTCTCCTATCATATCCCCTCTCCTATCCCCTCTCCTATCTCCTCTCCTATCCTATGTCCTCTCCTCTGTTCTCCTATCCCCTCCCCTCTCCGCTTCAGACATAAACCTCTTTGCCAGGCCAGATATTGTAATTACTTAGGCTGTTTTATACCTTCTGGCGAGACACAAAGGTCTGTCATAGGTATAATGAGTTGAAAAGAGAGAAGCAGAGAGAAGAAAAAAAGAACATAAAAGGTGCTTATTTATACTTTACATATGAACATAAATCTCATTCTCCTTTTATCCATGACGCACTACATTTCTGTTCATAATGATCTTTCTCCTTTGAAAAATAAACAAATCGTCTCCCATCTTTTTTTGTTTGTTCCCTGAGTTACCCATGATTCATTCATTCTGGTACAGTGGTGGGGAAGTAAGGACAGAGAATAATGGGGAAGCCAAGTTTAATGGTATTTGTCTAGGGCCAGACCATTAATATTCAACTTGATGTTTCTGATAACAGGGCTGGAGGCCATAAGGAGCTCTCCTCGCAGGCCAGACAGCCTTATTAAGCAGCTGGAGTGGAAGGATGCTCGCTCAACACTCCTAGTGCAGGATCAAATGCAAGACTATACACACACACACACACACACACACACACACACACACACACACACACACACACACACACACACACACACACACACACACACACACACACACACACACACACACACACACACACACACACACACACACACACTACACTTTCTGTTCATTGGGACTTCAGGCAACATCGGAGGCTTCGCCTTAAAATGTTCTTGTACCATGTTGCTCTCTCTTTCTGTTTCAAAACAAATTGATTAAATGGGGTTCCACTAGGTTTGATCAGTTCAGGTATCTCTGTGGTGTGAATAATTGTAACAAATCATCAAATCAAGCTATATTTATACAGCTCCTTTCATACATTGACTGCATCACAATGTGCTTTACAGGAAAAAAACTAATCAAATACGATGAAAAAAAAGCGGAAATATTTAGTACACAACAAACATAAGATAAGAAGAATGACACAAACTGAACTAAAAAGCACCCTAAACTAAAAAAGCACCCTAAACTAAAAAGCACCCTAACCTAAAAAAGCACCCTAAGGAAAAGCAAAGCTAAAACTATGTCCACAGTTTTGGTATGAGAATGCTGTATCACGATGTGAATGAGTATTGCAATTGATGAGCATGATATTTGGCAAAGTGACAATGTTCTACTGTACATGTTTGGAAATGCAGGTGTTTTACCATATGCCTCATGTATGGCCAGCTGAGAAATCCTTCTTTAGGATCCAGAACATGTTTTCCTTCAGATTTTCTTGTTTTTTTAACAGGGAAATCACAAGTCGTCAACTTCAGGTCCTTTAGCACCATCTAATTTACATGAATGACTTGATAATGCACATTAGCAGACTATTTTAAATGATCACATCCTTCCAATCAATTTCTCCCCTTGTTCCTCTCACCCAAATGTCCTGGTACATTCACGTTCCCTCCCTTTTTCCCCCCAAACTTTCATATTTATAATGACAATACAAAAAAATGCTTTTTTTCACAGAAACAATATATAATAATATGTCAACACCTAAAGAAAATAAAGAAAAAAGATTGAACAATTTCCTAACTACGTCGGTGGTGGGGTGAATAGGACATTCATTTATTTTCTTTTGTGGTGCTGGGTATTTTTTTCCATCAGCGTGACAGTCGGGTCTTGTGAGGGAGAGCAGAGCGAGGGGAAGCTAAAGACTGGTGCTGCATGGGAGATAGGAGGGTGACAGCTCACCTGTCAGACCAGCTCTCAGCCCTGCCGGCATGCTGAATAAGACCTGCTTTCATTCTCTTGGAAATTCAAAGGTCCAACCAAGAATACTGTGTGAGGGGAAGAAAACATTTCCTCTCACAATTCCATATTTCGTAGGTATATATTGTATTTTCACCATCCATCTTGTTTTTTATTACATGTATGTGTCGCTCCCTCGCATTAGCCTGGAATCCAGCGAAAGAGTAATGATTAGAAAATAAAGAGACGGGGGGGGTGAAGAGAGAGAGTAGAGGGAGAGAGAGAAAATGGCAAAGAAAGAGAAAGAGAGAGTGCCCTGTTGACAGAGGCACGTGTCTGACAGGATGTTGATTGCTGGAACAGACATGAACCTTGTTAAACAAATGTCCTGAATAAATGAAGAGGATCTGAGAAACTGCTATGTGGCAAAATCACTAGGAAACTTTCACAATTTGATCATGTCAAACAAGAATAGTCATATCTTCTTATGACAGGTAAAACTCAATGCAATTCAACTCCTGGACCTTAAAATGAGGAAAAATGATTAATTTAAGATGAAGCGTCTTCCTATGAGGAAGCACTAGATTTATTCATAATTATGATTCACAAAACATAGTAATATGTCATATACCCTACACTGTACACTTGTCAATGTGCGTGCACACGTATCGGTGAGTGTGCGTGTCGGTGAGTGTACGTGTCGGTGAGAGTGCGTGTCGGTGAGAGCGCGTGTCGTTTAATGAGCGTGTCGGTGAGTGTACGTGTCGGTGAGAGTGCGTGTCGTTGAGAGTGCGTGTCGGTGAGAGTGCGTGTCGGTGAGAGTGTGTGTCGGTGAGTGTGCGTGTCGGTGAGAGTGCGTGTCGTTGAGAGTGTGTGTCGGTGAGAGTGCGTGTCGGTGAGAGTGTGTGTCGGTGAGTGTGCGTGTCGGTGAGAGTGAGTGTCGGTGAGAGTGTGTGTCGGTGAGAGCGCGTGTCGTTTAATGAGCGTGTCGGTGAGTGTACGTGTCGGTGAGAGTGCGTGTCGTTGAGAGTGCGTGTCGGTGAGAGTGCGTGTCGGTGAGAGTGCATGTCGTTGAGAGTGCGTGTCGGTGAGAGTGCGTGTCGGTGAGAGTGCGTGTCGGTGAGTGTACGTGTCGGTGACAGTGCGTGTCGTTGAGAGTGCGTGTCGGTGAGAGTGCGTGTCGGTGAGAGTGCGTGTCGGTGAGTGTGCGTGTCGGTGAGAGTGCGTGTCGGTGAGAGTGTGTGTCGGTGAGTGTACGTGTCGGTGAGAGTGCGTGTCGGTGAGAGTGCGTGTCGGTGAGAGAGCGTGTCGGTGAGTGTGCGTGTCGGTGAGAGTGCGTGTCGTTGAGAGTGCGTGTCGGTGAGAGAGCGTGTCGGTGAGTGTGCGTGTCGGTGAGAGTGCGTGTCGTTGAGAGAGCGTGTCGGTGAGAGAGCGTGTCGGTGAGTGTGCGTGTCGGTGAGAGTGCGTGTCGTTGAGAGAGCGTGTCGGTGAGAGAGCGTGTCGGTGAGAGAGCGTGTCGTTGAGAGAGCGTGTCGGTGAGAGAGCGTGTCGGTGAGAGAGCGTGTCGGTGAGAGAGCGTGTCGGTGAGAGAGCGTGTCGGTGAGAGTGCGTGTCGGTGAGTGTGCGTGTCGGTGAGTGTGCGTGTCGGTGAGAGAGAGTGTCGGTGAGAGTGCGTGTCGGTGAGAGTGCATGTCGGTGAGAGTGCGTGTCGGTGAGAGTGCGTGTCGTTGAGAGTGCGTGTCGTTGAGAGTGCGTGTCGGTGAGAGTGCGTGTCGGTGAGAGAGCGTGTCGGTGAGTGTGCGTGTCGGTGAGTGTGCGTGTCGGTGAGAGAGCGTGTCGGTGAGAGTGCGTGTCGGTGAGAGTGCGTGTCGGTGAGTGTGCGTGTCGGTGAGAGAGCGTGTCGGTGAGAGTGCGTGTCGGTGAGAGAGCGTGTCGGTGAGAGAGCGTGTCGGTGAGTGTGCGTGTCGGTGAGAGAGCGTGTCGGTGAGTGTGCGTGTCGGTGAGAGAGCGTGTCGGTGAGAGTGCGTGTCGGTGAGAGTGCGTGTGGGAGGGTGAGTGTGAGAGGGTGACTGTGGGAGATAAGGGAAGAGGCTCGTAAATTAAATCAAAGTTTTATTATATGTCTGTTGTTAATTTTCTCCCTGTAACAGTCTTTAAAAGAATTAGCCATGTGGAAGAGTAAGCAGCGCTCCCTCGTCTGCCTCTGCAAATCTATTCCTCACAGTTGCGCTGTACTGGTCAAACAAATTAAATTACTGCAGCAGTATGTAAGTCATTTTATGTAAATTATAGTGTTAATGGTCTGTGTTGTGCTGCCGGCGACGGGCTGGTTTTCTCTTCTGGTGGGTCCTCCTCTCCTTCCCTCTTGCAGCATCAGTCACCACAAGTAATGAACATGTACATTCTTCAAAACTAGACTTAAATCGATCCTGCTTTCTCCCTATTCTCCCTCCCCTATATACACTAATAAGTATTCACCAAATCTGACTGTTTGGCTCGGGGCTAGCGCAGTTGTGGGAGTTTATAATAGAAGTCAAGAGGATATTTAAGATGCACGGGCACAGTGATGTCAGCACAGATATCTCCAGATTGAGGATTACTGTTTGCTTGGTTTAGGGGGCTGTTTATGCTGTTATTGTTCTCGCATGCAGTGACACCATCTTGTATGGACTGAAACTGCTATATGTTCAGATCAATTATTAAGACCACATGTTCTGTAGAAATACAGCAGTCTGTGCATTGCTTGGTATAAACGGTTTAAGATTGACAAACTTTGGCAATATTCACACAGGTCTTGATATTCTAAGATATATAAACTTTGTGTGGTATAACTGAAGTTACCACAGCATTGTTAAATATTAATTTCTGATTGGCTAGATGGTTATTCAAGAATGGACATTAAAACCAGATAACGGGAAGGTTGGAAAAGATATCGGAACAACTTGCAATCATTGCTCAATATGCACCTACACATGCTGACCATACTTGCTATAAAGTTACAGAAAGCTAAACCAACAACCACACAAACTGAAATTGGATACATTGTAAACGCAGGTCCAAAGGGGGAAAAAATGCAGCTAGCTAGCGTGAATCTTCTTTTGGAGCAACTGATGACCTAACATGGTGAGTGATGAACATGAATTTTTCCTGTCCTCTCTGCCGCTAATGCTGTCAAATCCTTCCACGTTTCTAGTTTGACCAGCTGTTTTCAGCAACTGATATCTTTGAATTCGATTGACAAATCTGCTAGCAACAAACTATTTAACTAACTTCTAGCCTACTGTTTTGATATGCAATGTGATCTCCTCCAAATTAACAGTCAGTGTTGACGAGTGTCCTGATGAGAAGGCAAACTTTTCTAGCTATGCCAGGCAAAATCGGGCATCTTCAGCTTATTAATATGGATGTATCCAAGTAAATATCAATAGAAAACAGCTACTTTGCTCTTATTCTGGCTGCAGAAGTTGTGATTGTGTAGCCGTAGCTAGTTAGATAGCTATCAGCAAGCAAAGGATAAGGACGTTACCACTGAGCATGGCAACGGAACATAAAGAACGAACAACTAGTTTGTGTCTTTAGCAACCAAAGGACGAGAAAGTTTGAATTCACATAAAAATTTAAATATCAATGAAAAAATATATATTCTAATGGTGAATGTGTTCTTTCATATTGTTTTCTTTGGCAACTGTGGTATAAGCGGGAGAAACGCCTTCGTTCTATACATTACCTTGGAAAAATAAACTCAGCTGCATCGTCCATTATTTCCAAGGTAATATACAGAACGTCAGCATTTATCCCTTACGTATTTTCTTCATTCCTCTGTCCCTATAACTCTCCTGGTTCTCTCTCTCCCTCTAGCTCCTCATCTCTGCTCCCTATCCCTTCTTATCCCTGTAACAATTTATGCAGTCACGGAGCAGCCGGAGATTTACACCTGATTTTTGCTTCAGTAATCTCTGAAACTAAGAAGTGTACCCTTGCATTTCATTAAATCCTGGCTAATGAGATGAGTGTCTCTCCCCAAAGAGGGGATGATGGAGTGTCCTATGCCATGGAGCATAAATTAGTGCTGTAGGGTTAAATGCTGGAACTAACTCATGTTTCAACAAAGGCCCCTATCCAGCAGTTAAATTAACGGACATAAATCAGTCTTGGTTTTGTTTCGCAAGTTATAGTCGGAACTCTATCTCGATATTCTTCGGTCTACTCTCAAGATTTCAGTTGGGGTTTTAGTTTTGTCTCTTTGGCTTTTTGCTTTTTGCTTTAATTTCTTGTCTTTGTTCTTTACTCTTGTATACAGCCAAGGAAGAGATGGTTTTAGGTTATGTAGTAAAGAGACATTGCTACAGTATATGTTCCTTGGTTGTTGCTTTCTTCATTCATAACAAGGTTGGCTCAACCAATAAGAAAGTAAATGAACAAGAAAGGAAGTGTTGATAGAATAAAGGGTAAACATTGATATTATTTCTACGTCTCTTTGCCATCGGAAAGTGACGTTGAGGGGGTTTGAGAACGGAGTAACCGTGGTGATAATAGGTTTGATACATATTCTGCCAAAAATTACATCACGTTAATGAGGCGCCTTGGATAGCTCATGCATTTTGTACGAGGCATTTCCAATGTATTAGTATAACTACCAGTGATGAGAAAACTAACTGAATTTCCTATCATGAGTTCATTTGAGGTCAGTGAAATTACACCACACGCACAGCAGCCAGAGAGAGAAAGAAAGAGAAAAAATTACCCAGGTTTCCAGAGAGGGTTCCTGCCTGATTTGATCATAGTTGCTAATTGGATGATCATTTTCATAAAGCCTTTCAAATGGTTGACACTTTCTGTCCTTCATTTCTTTATTTTCCTCCTATCCTTGTACTGTTTTTCCTTTGAAGAGCTCTACTTGTCAGATCGTGAGTGAGTCAGGCTAGGAAGGCGGAAATGTGTGGGAGTTTGCAGAAATGCCAGGTATTTTAAGGCTAGAAGTCCACAGGTGTAATCGACTCATTCTCCAGCCGTTCTTGTGTCTCTAATTAGCGGTTCCCCCTGGAGCCGTAACAAGGGCATTAACGAGAAAGGCTTTCTCCCAATGAGAGTTTGAATGGATACCTGCAGGGGGAAATTTCTGCACTGTTCCTCTTTCTGTCAGACACACTGGGTAGCACTGCACTGGGTTTAATGATTTGTGTGTGTGTGTGTGTGTGTGTGTGTGTGTGTGTGTGTGTGTGTGTGTGTGTGTGTGTGTGTGTGTGTGTGTGTGTGTGTGTGTGTGTGTGTGTGTGTGTGTGTGTGTGTGTGTGTGTGTGTGTGTGTGTGTGTGTGTGTGTGTGTGTGCACTTGCGTTCGTTCTTGTACGTGTGTATTAGAGGTCGACCGATTAATCGGAATGGCCGATTAATTAGGGCCGATTTCAAGTTTTCATAACAATCGGAAATCGGTATTTTGGGTATTTTTTTATACCTTTATTTAACTAGGCAAGTCAGTTAAGAACACATTCTTATTTTCAATGACGGCCTAGGAACGGTGGGTTAACTGCCTTGTTCAGGGGCAGAACGACAGATTTTCACCTTGTCAGCTCGGGGGATACAATCTTGCAACCTTACAGTTAACTAGTCCAACGCAATAACGACCTGCCTCACGCTCGTTGCACTCCACAAGGAGACTGCCTGTTACGCGAATGCAGTAAGCCAAGGTAAGTTGCTAGCTAGCATTAAACTTCTCTTATAAAAAACAATCAATCATAACCACTAGTTAACTACACATGGTTGATGATATTACTAGATATTATCTAGCGTGTCCTGCGTTGCATATAATCTGACTGAGCATACAGGTATCTAAGTATCTGACTGAGCGGTGGTAGGCAGAAACAGGCACGTAAACATTCATTCATTTGCCAGCAGCTCTTCGTTGTGCTTCAAGCATTGCGCTGTTTATGACTTCAAGCCTATCAACTCCCGAGATGAGGCTGGTGTAACCGAAGTGAAATGGCTAGTTAGTTAGCGCGCGCTAATAGCGTTTCAAACGTCACTCGCTCTGAGCCTTCTAGTAGTTGTTCCCCTTGCTCTACATGGGTAACGCTGCTTCGATGGTGGCTGTTGTCGTTGTGTTGCTGGTTCGAGCCCAGGGAGGAGCGAGGAGAGGGACGGAAGCTATACTGTTACACTTGCAATACTAAAGTGCCTATAAGAACATCCAATAGTCAAAGGTTAATGAAATACAAATGGTAGAGAGGGAAATAGTCCTATAATTCCTATAATAACTACAACCTAAAACTTCTTACCTGGGAATATTGAAGACTCGTGTTAAAAGGAACCACCAGCTTTCATATGTTCTCATGTTCTGAGCAAGGAACTGAAACGTTAGCTTTCTTACATAGCACATATTGCACTTTACTTTCTTCTCCAACACTTTGTTTTTGCATTATTTAAACCAAATTGAACATGTTTCATTATTTACTTGAGGCTAAATTGATTTTATTGATGTATTAATAAGTGTTCATTCAGTATTGTTGTAATTGTCATTATTACAGATACATATGTCTTTATGTATGTATGTCCATGTTTATGTGAGGGCATATTACCCAAGACCCAACAAGGTAAGAGGTCAATATGAATTCAGTCGCAGATAGATCTTCACATTCATACAGTTTTCCCTACTGGGAGACCCATGAGGCGGCAATTGGCCCAGTGTCGTCCGTGTTAGGGGAAGGTTTGGCCGGCCGGGATGTCAATGTCCCATCGCGCTCTAGCGACTCCTGTGGCGGGCCGGGCACATGCACGCTGACACAGTCGCCAGTTGTACGGTGTTTCCTCTGACACATTGGTGCGGCTGGCTTCCAGGTTAAGCGAGCAGTGTGTCAAGAAGCAGTGCGGCTTGGCAGGGTCGTGTTTCGGAGGATGCATGGCTCTCGACCTTTGCCTCTCCTGAGTCCGTACGGGAGTTGCAGCGATGGGACAAGACCAATTGGATACCACGAAATTGGGGAGACATTTTTTTTTTTTTTTTTTTATAAGAATGTAAATAACAATCCTAGGGCTGCTTAACATGCAATTTGTTATGTACTGTATGTACTGGCTGTGACATAGTATGACTGATAAGTTGACACCCTGGAGATGTATATCTCTGCTGCATGCAATGTCACAAATGTCAAATATGATCGATCGTCCATCGTAACAGTCAGACTGGGAGGTCACTGGCGTCGGAATACAGCTGTGGTGAAGCAGAACGCCCGGTCACAAAATGGTCACAATTTGGTCACACCTCCCTCTCAGGGTTTGGTAATGAGAAGAGTTGCTGTTTGAACATGCTTCACTCCATGTGACAGAGAAATCAGAGAAATCACACAATACTGTCACCACATACGTACTACAATAAGCAATAAGACCCAAGACCCAATAAGACCCAAGACCCAAGGGCTGTTTTTATGGACACAGCCCTTAGCCGTGTTGGCCATATACTACAAACCCCAGAGGTGCCTTATTGCTATTATAAACGGGTTACCAACGTAATTAGAACAGTAAAACAGTAAGAGTAAAAATAACTGTTTTGTCATACCTGTGGTATGATATAACACGGCTGTCAGCCAATCAGAATTCAGAGCTCAAACCACCCAGTTTATAACATTATATAACAAACAGGAGCACTGAGCCATCCTATTCAACAGAACTGTGGAAGAGACAGATAGTGTTATGTACAGTAGAGAGAGGTAAAAAGAGGGAGGTGATGGGGATACAGAGCGAGAGAGGTTGAGAAAGGAGATGGAGATAGAGGGAAATAGAGACCGAGAGGTACGGTAACAAAAGGTTGAGAGATGAGGTAGAGAGAGACATAAGAGAGATAGGCAGAGAGTTTGAGAGAGGAGATACTGTAGAGGGCGACAGAGATGAATGAGGGAGGTAGGCACAGATGTGTCAAGGCCCCAGGTGATACGAGTCATTGTGGTGACATTACGGTGTAAACAGCTCCAGTGATTGTATGTGGAGAACGAGGACAGGGGTCACGGCAGAAAGAGAGTATACCGCGCTAGCTCACTGCTTGAACATCTGAAGACGTTCTACCCCCCCCCCCCCCCCCCCACCCCCACCCCTACCCTGCCCCCATCTATCAGAGAGGAAAGGGTCTCGTTTACATCCAACACCAGGGGTTCCTATGGTCCCTGGCTGTTTAGACCTCACGCCAGCCAGCCAGACTACACCACTGGGAGAGTGAAGAGCGTGCTAACCAAATGACACACTTTACAGGGATTAAGTGTTAGCATAAACACTGGATATCGTGAGTTCGAACGGGAAACGACACATGGCTGTCCCCACACACCCTATCATATCATTTCTCAGCAGTTGCTTGTTTTACTCAGCAGTGAGGTTGGAGTTTAAGCTCCTTTTGGGTACTTGGGGGTATCCATTGAGGCCTGGTTTTTAAGTTTTGATCAGGGAGTATAGGCATAACTCTGAGTTTCTGATAAAACATGACAGACCACAGTTTACACGGGTGTGCAAGAGACTAGATTTTCTATCCTTCGGTAATGGATTTTTATTTTGAGAAAGGATTTCTACCACAAACCAAAAAACATTTCTGCATTGCAAAGACTAAACAACAAATAACTATATTTTCTTCTAAGAAGTCACCTCCTACATGCATTAGCAGCCCTCATCAGTAGTAAACTTGGGAACAAAATTCAAGTGTTTCTGTAAGAATTGACCATCTGGCGCCAACCCTAGCTAGCGTGCCACAAAACAATTGCATTCATTAGGTTAATTTATCATGGTGGTAAGCTCAATTTACTTTTGCCAGTGTCGAGCCTCGCTCATTAATTAAGATTCCGCTTGCCGTTTCCCCGGGCCTTCTTGTGATCATCCACACAGGGTTCACGCGTTTCAGACCAGATAGGAAGCACTCTAGGGTTATCTGCCAGGCCTAAACTGTTTAAACAAAGGAAGCAAAGAAGAAGGGAGGGACTACGGTGACAATGAAGGGGCAAAAAGATTAGATGGAAAAAAGCCTGATAGCTCCCAATTGACAGAATGGATGGTGCTGGGTCTATATGTGTGTGTGTTTGTGTGTGTTTGTGTGTGTTCGAGAGAGAGAGAGCACGTGACAAAATGTATTCTGATGACTGAACAGCAGATGTCTCGCATGGAGCTGCTTTGTTGCCTGAACAGCAGGACCCTGTACTTCTGCAGGCTCTCTTCGCACTGCATTCATTTGCCTGCCAGCTGCCAATTTAGGTGAGAGAGAGAGAGACCTTCGTCGGCATGTCCCGGAAAGAAGCTGCGATGACTTCCTCATCCTCTCAGCGGACCACACAATTATTGGTCTAACCACCCACACCTCCTCACGCTCTCACCCAAAGAGAGGAGGCTTTGTCTTTTTGGCTACTTTCAAATGAGGTGCTGTGGGTTTGGCCAGTGCTGTATGTACTTCAACACTGTTTGCTGGAGATCTAGCTGGAGCACATCAGGACTCTTGTTTCACTGTTGCAGCTGATTAGAGGGTCAAATACAGCCGGTAGAGACAGAGTGACAGTGTCAGTTATACTGTGTCATTGAAACGGGAGAGCAGCATCTGTATGTCCGTTACTGTGTTGTAAGAGGAAAGCACACATGCACTTTCGCGACCACAGGCGGAGAAGCTTGTGAATTGTGAACTCTCATTATCCTCTCAGGTGACGGCCTCAATAGAAACACACTCTCATTAAGCCCACAAAGCCCTCCGTTCATTAACGCCTCAGCGAAAACACACTCACAGCCCTCTGCTAAGTGCACTAGGGATGCAGTGGGCAGAGCTGTAGCCTCACTTCATCAAGACGGGCTAGCTGTGTTAACACTCAGATCACTTTCACGCCATCACAGATCACCTGCTATACCTGTGACCTCACTGAGAACCAAATCACGTCACACCTCCACTCCAGTCCATAGCTCCTTGTTAAAGAAAAGGTGTTATCTCAGGCGAGCGAAATACTTGGAAAGTTTTGCAAAAGATCACTTTGTAGCTTTGTTGGAGGCAGTGGCGGATTTAGGCATAGGCGACATGGGCAGTTGCCCAGGGCGACATCTTGTCGGGGGCAGCATAGGGGCGCACACACAAAAACAAACAAAAAATTATAATATTCCGAATGGTGACATTTGCGCGATCGGTTTTCTATCGCTCATTTACACGTCACGTCAATGATATCATGTCACCGTGTGGGACTGTGGGTCAATTAACCTTGTCGGAGTGGGCGCCCTAATTCTAGTTTTTGAGCTAGGCAAAAATGGGAAGGTCTCCCATCAGAAGTACGAGATGGGTGGGGGGGGGGTTGGGTAGGTTGACCTCAGGTCTCCCCACTGGAAGCCTGAGGTAGGTGTAGCCGGGGAATCTATCAAATAGCGCACCTCTAACTTTCTACAGTACTAATGCAATTAGTAATGCAATTAGTTGTGCAATTTAGTTTGTGTGTTTCTTGTTTGAAGTGCAATAGTATAATAATCAGGTTCTCTTCTTTATAAGTGTGTATATTGTATATTTGTGTGACAAAGGATTTGTGCAACATTTTTTTATTTTTTTATTTTTAGCAATAGGGTAATAGTGTAATAATTTGATTCTCTTTTTTATTGGTATTTTAGGGTTAGGGTTTTTGATATTTTGGAGTCTTATTTTTGTATATATATTTATATAGTTTTAAATTATATTGTTATTTATTTGTGTTGTTCCAAATGTCTGAGTAAAAATGACAGTTAGTGCAGAATGGTGCTTTGGGGGGGGGGGGGGGGGGGCTGAAAGGGGGGTTCGACAAGGGAGCCATACAAGCTAGAACTGCCACTGGTTGGAGGCAAGGTTCTACTCTCTTCTCTGACCGTGCTTGCTTTCACTCCTCAACAGCGTTTTGCATGCTTTGTTTTGTTTGACTTTCTCTCTTCTTTCCTGCCATTATCCCAATTGTCAAATGCCAGAGTGATGTGGGAGGTATAGTGGTTTGTGGGGACTCCATTCTAGGGCCTTGTGCTGCATCAAGATACTGTAGTACTCTCCACGTAGGACAAGATAATTAATGTAATGGTAGGCTACTACTGACTTCCCTAAAATGTTCTCACTTGTTACAGAACAAAGGCAAGAAGAGCAGTTCCCTTTTCTCCTCATCCCCCAAAGTAATTTCACAGAGCGAGCAGAAGAATGAGAATATCCCATTTCACAGATTTGGGAAGAATTATAAAACATTTTTGATTAAGGCACGGGTGGGGGGGTTGTTTTATTTCATTCGGATACGAAAGTGTTGCGAAAAAGAAGTAGAGGATTAATCTTAAGGCCATCTTTTTACTGCTTATCCACTCCTTCTATCTGCCAGTTAGAGGGCCGTCTGGTGAATGATGGTGTGACCATCAGCCAGAGGCTCAGGCCCACATTGGGATTTTCTTGAGGATAAAACAAAGCAGGGAGGCAATTCATAATGTACAGTTTTAGCCTAGCGATAGCTACAGCGGCCATTGTGAAGAAGATGGTATTAGCGCTATCTACCACTGCTGTGTTGGAGTGTGACAGCAAAAGCTTTGCCGTTGTACTTCTTCCACTAAAGTTGAGGAATCTTCAGTTTATGAATACATACAGTTGAAGTCGGAAGTTTACATACACCTTAGTCAAATACATTTAAACTCAGTTTTTCACAATTCCTGACATTTAATCCTAGTAAAAATTCCCTGTCTTAGGTCAGTTAGGATCACCACTTTATTTAAGGATGTGAAATGTCAGAGTAATAGTAGAGAGAATGATTTATTTAAGCTTTTATTTCTTTCATCACATTCCCAGTGGGTCAGAAGTTTACATACACTCAATTAGTATTTGGTAGCATTGCCTTTAAATTGTTTAACTTGGGTTAAACGTTTTGGGTAGCCTTCCACAAGCTTCCCACAATAAGTTGGGTGAATTTTGGCCCATTCCTCCTGACAGAGCTGGTGTAACTGAGTCAGGTTTGTAGGCCTCCTTGCTCGCACACGCTTTTTCAGTTCTGCCCACAAATGTTCTATAGGATTGAGGTCAGGGCTTTGTGATGGCCTCACCAATACCTTGACTTTGTTGTCCTTAAGCCATTTTGCCACAACTTTGGAAGTATGCTTGGGGTCATTGTCCATTTGGAAGACCCATTTGCGACCAAGCTTTAACTTCCTGACTGACGTCTTGAGATGTTGTTTCAATATATCCACATAATTTTGCACCCTCATGATGCCATCTATTTTGTGAAGTGCACCAGTCCCTCCTGCAGCAAAGCACCCCCACAACATGATGCTGCCACCCCCATGCTTCACGGTTGGGATGGTGATCTTCGGCTTGCAAGCCTCCCCCTTTTTCCTCTAACCATAACAATGGTCATTATGGCCAAACAGTTATATATTTGTTTCATCAGACCAGAGGATATTTCTCCAAAAAGTACGATCTTTGTCCCCATGTGCAGTAGCAAACCGTAGTCTGGCTTTTTTATGGCGGTTTCGGAGCAGTGGCTTCTTCCTTGCTGAGCGGCCTTTCAGGTTATGTCGATACAGGACTCGTTTTACTGTGGATAGCGATACTTTTGTACCAGTTTCCTCCAGCATCTTCACAAGGTCTTTTGCTGTTGTTCTGGGATTGATTTGTACTTTTCGCACCAAAGTACATTCATCTCTAGGAGACAGAACGCGTCTCCTTCCTGAGCGGTATGACAGCTGTGTGGTCCCATGGTGTTTATACTTGCGTACTATTGTTTGTTCAGATGAACGTGGTACCTTCAGGCATTTGTAAATTTCTCCCAAGGATGAACCAGACTTGTGGAGGTCTACAATTTTTTTCTGAGGTCTTGGCTGATTTATTTTGTTTTTCCCATGATGTCAAGCAAAGAGGCACTGAGTTTGAAGGTAGGCCTTAAAATACATCCACAGGTACACCTCCAAATTGACTCAAATGATGTCAATTAGCCTATCAGAAGCTTCTAAAGCCATGACATCATTTTCTGGAATTCTCCAAGCTGTTTAAAGGCGCAGTCAACTTAAATTGTGACACAGTGAAGTAAGTGAAATAATCTGTCTGTAAACAATTGTAGCCAAATCTATAGTTTGTTAACTTCTTGTGAATAGGGGGGCGCTGTTTTCACTTTGGAAAAAATCATGCCCAAATTAAACGGCCTCGTACTCTGTTCTAGATCATACAATATGCATATTATTATTACTATTGGATAGAAAACACTCTGAAGTTTCTAAAACTGTTTGAATTATATCTGTGAGTAAAACAGAACTCATTTGGCAGCAAACTTCCATACAGGAAGTAAAAGATCTGAAAACGAGGCTCTGTTTCAGGGCCTGCCTATTCAACTGGCTTTTATTTATCGATATGTATGCACTTCATACGCCTTCCACTAGATGTCAACAGGCAGTAGAAGGTTGAATGGGGTGTCTAGCTTGATGTGAGGCCGAATAAGAGCTTTTGGAGTGACAGGTCCGGTATTTTGTTTGTTTTCGACGGCACGCGGGGGACCTCGACATTGTATTCTGAAAAGCGTTCGGTATACACGGCGAATTGCTCCGGCTCTGATTTTATTTGATACATATGAGAAAAACATCATAAAGTAGGATTTTTCAACCGAGTTTGATCAGTTTATTCAACGTTTATTGGGACTTTTGGAATTTTCCGTTCTTTGCGCCAAGAGATGATGGGCATGTTTGCGCCACAATGCTAGCCAAAGTTGCTAATTCGACAGAAGAAATGGACATTCTAAAACCAAACAACGATTTATTCTGGAAATAGGACTCCTTGCACAACATTCTGATGGAAGCTCAGCAAAAGTAAGACACAATTTATGATGTTATTTCCTATTTCTGTGTAATATGTTGACTCCAACTTGGCGGAGAATAGGTGAGCGCTGTCTCACAATAATGCATTTTGTAAGTTATTTTTTTAAATCTAACACAGCGTAAGCATTAAGAACCAGTGTATCTTTCATTTGCTGTACAACATGTATTTTTTAGTAAAGTTTATGATGAGTTCTTTGATTAGATTAGGTGACTGTCCAAAATATCTCTGGAGATTTTGGTGAATTGTTGCTACGTATTCACAATGTATAACCACGATTTGCAGCTCTAAATATGCACATTTTCGAACAAAACATAAATGTATTGTATAACTTGATGTTATAAGACTGTCATCTGATGAAGTTGTTCAAGGTTAGTGATTAATTTTATCTCTATTTTGTCGGTTTTGTGAAAGCTATTTTGGCAGGGAGTAAATGGCATTGTGTGTTTGGCTATTGTAGTGAGCTAATAGAAATAAATATTGTGTTTTCGCTGTAAAACACTTAAAAAATCGGAAATATTGGCTGGATTCACAAGATGTTTATCTTTCATTTGCTGTATTGGACTTGTGATTTCATGAAAATTATATTATATGATATCCCTGTCCCGTTAGGCTAGGCTATGCTAGTCAGCTTTTTTGATGAGGATGCTCCCGGATCCGGGATGGGTATTAATTAACAAGAAATTTGTGGATTGGTTGTAAAAACAGATTTAATGACTCCAACCTAAGTGTATGTAAACTTCCGACTTCAAATGTACATGCACCACAATAAGTTTGGAAAGCCACATATTCTGATGTCTAGCTATACTAGATTGTGAAATAAATTGATATTGCAGGAGTTACTCAAATCAAATCAACAACAAAAAATGCACATACACATGGTTAGCAGATGTTAATGTGAGTGTAGCGAAATGCTTGTGCTTCTAGTTCCGACAGTGCAGTAATATCTAACAAGTAATCTAACAAATTCACAATAACTACCTTATACACACAAGTGTAAAGGGATGGAATAAGAATATATACATATAAATATAATGATGAGCGATGGCCGTGCGGCATTGGCAAGATGCAATAGATGGTATGAAATACAGTATATATATATGAGATGAGTAATGTAGGATATGTAAATATTATTAAAGTGCCGTTATTTAAAGTGACTAGTGATACATTTATTAAATACATGTATTTAAGTGGCCAGTGATTTGGGTCTGTATGTTGGCAGCAGCCTCTCTATGTTAGTGATGGCTGTTTAATAGACTGATGGACTTGAGATAGAAGCTGTTTTTCAGTCTCTCAGTCCCAACTTTGATACACCTGTACTGACCTCACCTTCAGGATGATAGTGGGGTGAACAGACAGTGGCTTGGGTGGTTGTTGTCCTTGATGATCTTTTTGGCCTTCCTGTGACATTGGGTGCTGTAGTTGTCCTTGAGGGCAGGTAGTTTGCCCCCGGTGATGCGTTGTGCAGACCGCACTACCCTCTGGAGAGCCTTGCGGTTGAGGGTGGTGCAGTTGCCATACCAGGCGGTGATACAGCCCGACAGGATGCTCTCGATTGTACATCTGTAAAAGTTTGTGAGGATTTCAGGTAACAAGACAAATTTCTTTAGCCTTCTGAGGTTGAATAGGCGCTCTTGCGCCTTCTTCACCACACTGTCTGTGTTGGTGGACCATTTCAGTTTGTCCGTGATGTGTACGCAGAGGAACTTAAAACGTTCCACCTTCTCCACTACTATCCGGTCGATGTGGATAGGGGGGTGCTCCCTCTGCTGTTTCCTGAAGTCCATGATCATCTCCTTTGTTTTGTTGACGTTAAGTGTGAGGTTATTTTCCTGACACCACACTCAGAGTGCCCTCACCTCCTCCCTGTAGGCTGTCATCGTTGTTTGTAATCAAGCCCACTACTGTTGTGTCATCTGCAAACTTGATGATTGAGTTGGAGGCGTGCATGGCCACGCAGTCATGGGTGAACAGGGAGTACAGGAGGGGGCTGAGCACGCACCCTTGTGGGTCCCCAGTGTTGAGGATAAGCGAAGTGGAGATGTTGCTTCCTACCTTCACCACCTGGGGGCGGCCCGTCAGAAAGTCCAAGGCCCAATTACACAGGGCGTTGTTGAGACCCAGGGTCTTCAGATTGATGATGAGCTTGGAGGGTACTATGGTGTTGAATGCTGAGCTGTAGTCAATGAACAGCATTCTACATGGGTATTCCTCTTGTCCAGATGGGATAGGGCAGTGTGATGGCAATTGCATCGTCTGTGGACCTGTTGGGGTGGTATGCAAACTGAAGTGGGTCTAGGGTCGCAGGCAAGGTGGAGGTGATATGATCCTTGACTAGTCTCTCAAAGCACTTCATGATGACTGATGTGAGTGCTACGGGGCGATAGTCATTTAGTTCAGTTATCTTTGCCTTCTTATTAGGTACAGGAACAATGGTGGCCATATTGAAGCATGTGGGGACAGCAGACTGGGATAGAGAGCGATTGAATATGTTCTGAATTGAGCCTTCAACGTCTGCATGTCTGACGTTTAATAGTACATGAAAATGTAGGAGGCTGAAGCAGTGTCAGATCATCTGTAATGATCAAACGGCTAGTTCTGGTCTGGGTGTGTTAGAATTCCGTACCTACTTTATTCTACTTTCACATTGTACTTTGAACCATGAAACGGTCTTGCTAACAAAGTTGTCTGGGTCATGGGTCCAGTCATGTGAGCAGCACCTGTCTGTGGAGAGGGTAGGGGGCTGGCTAGGGGATTCATTGTGGGACTCCATCCATCAGTGGTTCCATTTTATATTTAATTTAGACTTTTATGAGTCTTAGCCATGTCATTTCTCACTGGCAGCCAGGGCTCACTCTCCAAAGGGAAGGAGTATGAATTCCTCTCATCCGTGCAACACATTCGAACCAAAGTCTCCACAGATTTACAGCTCTCTGTGCATGGTGGAATGCACTGGCCAAGATCTGTACCCATAAGGCCATGTGGCTTGGGTGCACCTGCTCCTCTTGAATGATTATGTGTTTGTATTTATTAGGGATCCCCATTAGCTACTCTTCCTGGGGTCCAAACACATTAAGGCACTTACAATACACATAAAACAAAAGATACAACAGTACATCATATTCAATTATTACACCACCAAATATCTACAATACAAAAATGTATAAAACCACCATACAACAATATTACAATGTACGTGTGTGTAGGGTGTGAAGAGGGTTTTGTTTTTTGGTTGTTTTTTATGTCGTCCTTCATGCTTTTATTTTGTCTCAACACTGAGGTCTTTTGATATCATATGCCAGCATGTTTTAAGGAATGCAACATGTCTAGGTCATGTAGCATGGCCATATCAATACAGGGGGGTTGGAGGGTAGTGATGAATTAACACTACGAGCATAACAACACCTACTTCCCTATCCCTTAATATAATCACAGACATTTCCTTTACCGTGTATAGGTTTACCAACCCATATGCTGAGGGCGTTCTTACACATCTGGAGTATGGTGATATGATATCATGTTTATGGCCATGCCCTTGTTTTAAGGTCTTCTATTTACTCTATTTACTGAGCATCTACTTGTCAGAGAATTCATATATTTGTGATATACACATGGTCGCTATAGAGGAGCATTTCCTCCCTCAAAGCGGTACAGCAAATCTATTAATATAGCATTAATCAGCAGGTTTAGTAGTATTATGCATACATGGTTTTTATTTCCGTGAGTTATGGCGGCAGAAAGATAGGCAATATTCTGGGAGGGTAATCTTCAAGGACCAGCATCGAGTTTGATAAACTAATCCCATCCTAATGGACATTTTTAATGTAATTTATAGCATCATTCATTACCCTTTTTGTATTAGTAATTATTTCTAAAATACCAAAGAGCCATCTTTTCTTGCCTGGTCTTTCTTCACCTCTGATTTACCGGCCTGGCTCTGGCCTGACGCTGTCTTCCCGAGGTGTGACATTTTAAAATGTTTATAGCTCTGGCACATTAAAGGCCTCTCCTCTGAAGGTGACCGACCATTCTCCTCTTCTCTTCCACACCAATGTAATTAATGGAATCTGCACTTTCCTTGCTTGTTCTCCTTGTGCTATTTATCCACATAGGACATGTTGGAAAACTCAGAGGAAACAGGGAGATATTGGCTCCCCAACTTCCGCATAAACACACATTTTAGTCTATACCCATTCCCAGGATGCATTGCACCAGGCAACGGGAGACTGCTCCATGCCAAAGCACCAAATCTTTAATATTTTATTGATCAGATCTAAACCTTCTGCCCAAAGTGGCAATTAAAATTCAATTAAACTGACTGAAAGCATCATATTAAATGTCAGCTCTTTACGAGCTCTCCTAGATAATGCTGGAGGACACATCTTGGATATAATCACACTCTTTTTAGATTATATTATCCTGTTCCTTCACAATAAAAGTGACACTTTTAGGTATACTTTCAATATTTCTTAAATATGACCCTCTAATTAACACATTTTATAGCCATTAAATCAACTGTTATTGGGTATTTTAATAACGTGAACTGAGTGCTTTTGTTTTACATACTGCATGATGAGAAATTATGGGAATTAGCTCTCTGGGTCTGTCTAATTCTACAGAAACACTCTAGTCTATCTCAAATTGTTAGGACAAAAGTGAAAAAATAGGATGACGAAGTCCCCACTTGTGGTTTTCTAGGAATCCACACATACATGTAGTCATCCATGTGTCACGGTCAAACTGACAGTCAGTTCACTTAAACCACAACCTCTCTGAGTATCTCAGGTGTTTTCACAGCCGGGGCAAAAATGTATTCATAAAATATTATTGCAAAATGCAAATCAACAAGGTTTATTGTCTTGTTTGTAAAGCCACCATTGCTATAGAGTGAAATAGTCCGTGTGAAAGTGAATGAAATTGTAGAACAACATGATTATTCATTGACTGTCTACTACTATCAGGTCAGTCCAAGAACATCTGCGTATGCCTTTACACCACACAGTCTCACTAAAGGTTAAAGGTCATTGCAAAACCATAGCGAGGCCAGTGATCCTGAAGCATCCCTACAGTAAACAGGCTATTTAGATGTAGGCCTACACCCTCTCTCTCCCTGGCTCTCTGTGTGAGAGTAAGAGGTGGCTGTTATTAAAGCCTCTCTGTTTCCCCATGCCTGTTTGCTCTGTGTGATTATTCTCCCCAGCATTCCCAGCAGCCCTTCTCCTGCCTCGGCGATAAAGATACTCATTTACCTGATATGAGAATCTTGTTCAACTTGGTCCCAAATGACTTCAGAGAGAGCGAGAAGGAGAAAGAGCGGGAGGGAGGGGTGGGGGGAGAGAGGAAGAGAGAGGAGGGAGTAGGCGCGAGGGGCTGGAAAGTATGACATGAAATATGAATCTAGTCCTAAATGCTGTAAAACATCCTGGTAAGGTGGGATGTAGCAAATAAAAAAGGAAAATGAGAGACTTGACTATGTGTTGAGCGATCACTGTTCCCATGCAGTCCACCCTTATCACGATACAAACAACTTCATAGCAGGTGTTTAAAGAGGGAGGGGGAAAGAATTCCCAATATGGAGGTGGAGGGATAAGAGGGAAGGTGGGGTGGATTGGCCTCCCACCCAGAAAATGGCAGTACAAATCCACCCTAATGATGAGATGCATATCACTTTAACTGTGTCTGATTGAGGAGGCTTGGCATGGAGCGTGCAACGTTGGCATCCATCCACCAACTCCACCTCTGGGAAGAAGGGATGAGCGGCTCAGAGAGAGGGAGAGAGAGAGATGGAGTGGTGGAGAGAGATCCGGGTGAGAGATGTATAGAAAGAGATATATAGAGAGAGAGGTGGAGAGAGAGAGAGGAGGAGAAAGAGAGAGGAGGAGAAAGAGAGTGAAGAGAGAGGAGGAGAGAGGAGGAGAAAGAGAGAGGTGAAGAGAGATGAGGAGAAAGAGAGAGGAGGAGAAAGGGAGAGGAAGTGTCCTCTCAAAGGCATTCTCACAGGTAAAAGGGTGAAAAGAGATGAAGGGGAGATGCTGAGCTTGTCGTTCCTCCTCGTCACGTAGCCAGCCCAACTGCATTTCCTTTCTCTCCTCTCTCTCCTTTTCATTTTGTTTGAGTATATTGCTCACCCATCTCCGTTTTTATTGACTCAATCTCAGGGAGCACTGTCACTCTCTATAACACAACCACCATGCAAGGCACATCGGGCAAGTTCTTGATTCTGTACTCAGTCATTTAAAGCCTTTATGGAATTGCAATTTCAGGGCTCACTGCTTGTTTTTCTAAAATGTACTCAAGGAATTAGTTACTCCAGCCGCAAATCAATTGAATTGATGCACAGTTGTAATACACTTTATGACCTTGCTTCAAAAACAGCAGATGTGAAATTATGATAAATATAATGAGGGTTTCCTTCTTCTCTCTCTCTTCACCGTGATCTAGTGAAGTAGAGAGGGGCGTGAAGAGTGTTTACTTCCCCTATACAATACATGTAATGTCTTAGTCACGGCCACTGACAAAACCAGATTCATGTCATCATCTCTTTTATTAAAGATAAGTGTGGCACTGCAGTCAGGAGATAGAGAGCGGCACATAAATCTCAGGCAAAATGAGCAGTCAAATAATCACTCATCAGAAATGAAATCTGCATACATTAAGGGGAAATTTCAAAACATCAACATATGTGAAAATTGTATTTTAGTGTCCCACCAACCTGAGATATAACCAACCGCGTGTCCTGCTCCAAGCAGCCGCCCAGCCATTACATTAAGAGAGATGAGCAAGGTGGAGGGGGTGACGGAGGGTGAATGGGGGGACACAATTAAGAGTCACCGCAGAAGGACATAATGTTGATCCATTCTAACAATTAATCAGCTGCATGTGTTAGACAGTGATGGGTGACCCGGCGCCGCAGTGACAAAATTATTATTCATCCCGTGTTTGGGACCAGGGATCCAAAGTCCCCCTCGCCGCCACCCCCTCCTAATACGCCTCAGAGGCACCCTGATGGAACCCCGTCATTTATTCTGTCTCTCTCCCTGTCAGCCGTCAACCTGTCTTCTGCCAGAAAATGAACATTATCTGTGCTCCAGAGACGTTTAACACCAGGGCTAAGGCTTATGAATGTAGGTTATAGACAGGCAGAAATATAAGACTGTGATAATGTTCTTGCCACCATCGCAGATCCGCCACCCCCCTTCTTCCTCCATCTCTCCATCTGCCCCTCCCCATCGCTCACATAGAGAAGCCTCCTCATGACGAGCGGCATATGTGGAGATAAAACATGGGTGGAAAATTAAAAATAAACACATAGTTTGATTGCTCTTTGTTCTGCAAATGATTGTATATCTTCATGATGAAATGGAGCATTTTTAAACAAACATTTTTTCTCTCACTTTTTCCCCTTCTCATAGCTCAGCATCTGTCAGGAACAGGCTGACGAGTCATCTTTATGTCGGAAATTACCAGGAATTGATTCGGAATAAAAGTCACATGCAATTAGAGATGGTGTCAAACCACAGTAGAGGGGTTGTGGATACACTAAGTGTCTGGCTCCACCCAAAATATTGATTGAGGTAATTCGCAATACATCAGATGGTCCCATAACAATATAGCGCTTTGACCATACATGGATGATCCATGTACCACTGGTCCTTCAGACCATAATATTCATGGTGCATGGTATTTAGACTTGACATACTCCCACAGACCATGCATTCTCCCACAAAATATACCCTTTCTGCTTATCTATTCACATTGCTCTCCTCTTTCCCTCATCATATCCGTTTCATATCACTAATAACTGAATAATATCTCAATTTCTTCTGCTCTGTCGTCCTCTAACTACCCCTCCCTATTCTCCCTCTCTCCATATGGTCAGCTGGTCACCTGTCCCCCGCTCATGAACTTGGTCATTAGTTCCCCCATAAAGCCAGGGTCTTAAAGCTTACTTGTCTGGAACAGGTATGGCCATCCAGGCCTCTGCTGACTGCCCAACATGCTCCATGTTATTCTAGGATCATTTACGCTAGCTAAGCCCGGGCAATGACATCCATTTCGTTGAAGCTCATTGGCTTAGTGAGGTCTCATCGCTTCGACAATGAGATACCAGGCCATAAATGAGAAGAAGATTGTTAGGGCTAGTTGGATCATTGGTCAGAATTCTCTAGATAATGGTGCATACTTTATTGAGATGAAAAGTTCAAATAAAATGAGTATGTTGGGCTACATACTTTTCTATGAAGATGTAAGGAACAATATGCCTATTACGGTTTTATGTTATGGGAATTAAGCCTCTAAATATGAGAGGAGTTTGCTGACAAATAGTAGCATTAACTACATCCACATAACATAGAATCAATCTACAGTCTCTGGATGTATGTAGACACTTTAATGGTACAATGATGTATGGCTGAAAGTAACTTTTAATGCACCGAGCTATAAGCAGTTTATGCAAGGGTCTAAAGCAGATTTTCTGTGCCGTTGGCTTAGTTGTTTGAAAGTATGTTTAAAACAAGGCCTATTTTCATGTAGCATTAATAAGACATTCATAAATGGCCTTTAGTTGTGGCCAATCTCTCATCGTTAACAGGACTCTCCTGAAACATACACCAGTGCTGAAACGGATGCAAGCCAACAGCTGAGGCAGGGGCTGAACTGTGTGTGTCCCCACACTGGCCCCTTGTGCTCCAGGCCAGCTAGCATTCACACTCACTCACGATAACTTCATCACGGCTTAGATACCTTTCATCATGCAGTGCCAATGCTGTGCTGGCACAATTAACTTAGAGGTGATGTTTACTTCCTCCTTTTCATGAGCAGAAATAAACCACTCTCTAGATAGACTACATCACCTTCCCCATGGGAGGCAGCTCCCCCTCTGAGAGATGGGTGTCTTTGAGGAGGTTACGTCACGCAGCTGTCGTAACTGAGCAAAGCACCTGGAGGGAAGACATGTTGTCAGAGCACATTAATCATGGCCCACCATCAGAAACAGATTCCCTTCATAAGCAATTTCACTCATTAGAGTCATGGCGCTCATCGGTGCTACCACCAATGAGACAGGGAGAGGGAGTAAGGGAAATGGAGGGCGAGAGTGGGAGAAAGGAAGAGAGCAAATGGCAGGGAAGGAAGGTTCCACTTAGTTGAGGGATAGGAGAGTGTGGGATGACAGCGTGTACACAAGTATGTAAACAAGAAATTACAGCGGTACGAATCAATCAAGACTCCTGGTTTCCACAAACCCCCATGTTCCCTCAAAATACTATGTCCCCACTAACCCCCATGTCCCCACAAAACGCTATGTCCCCACTAACCCCCATGTTCCCTCAAAATACTATGTCCCCACTAACCCCCATGTCCCCACAAAACGCTATGTCCCCACTGACCCCCATGTTCCCTCAAAATACTATGTCCCCACTAACCCCCATGTCCCCACAAAACGCTATGTCCCCACTAACCCCCATGTCCCCTCAAAACACTATGTCCCCACTAACCTCCATGTCCCCACAAAACACAATGTCCCCACTAACCCCCATGTCCCCACAAAACGCTATGTCCCCACTAACCCCCATGTCCCCACAAAACGCTATGTCCCCACTAACCCCCATGTCCCCTCAAAACACAGTGTCCCCACTAACCCCCATGTCCCCACAAAACACTATGTGCCCACTAACCCCCATGTCCCCACAAAACACAATGTCCCCACTAACCCACATGTCCCCTCAAAACACAATGTCCCCACTAACCCCCATGTCCCCACAAAACACATTGTCCCCACTAACCCCCATGTCCCCTCAAAACACAGTGTCCCCACTAACCCCAATGTCCCCACAAAACACAGTGTCCCTACTAACCCCAATGTCCCCACAAAACACAGTGTCCCCACTAACCCCATGTCCCCACAAAACACAATGTCCCCACTAACCCCCATATCCCCACAAAACACAGTGTCCCCACTAACCCACATGTCCCCTCAAAACACTATGTCCCCACTAACCCCCATGTCCCCTCAAAACACAGTGTCCCCACTAACCCCCATGTCCCCACAAAACACAATGTCCCCACTAACCCCCATGTCCCCACAAACCCCGTGAGCTCAACTTTTCCAGCTATCTCTAATTTGATTCCTCCGGATTCCCGAGGAGTAGACATAACATTCACAGGCCTAGGTTGGTTTCTTAAAGACATAAACTCCCCTCTCCATCTCTCCAGTCCCTCTGAAGTCAAGCGTAGTGGTAAGTGGCTTCCCATAGAGCCCGACATACCGTCAGTTAATCATGGACTCTGGGTCAGGATCCTTTTTTTTTTAAGCTGACCCAAGACTAACTAAGATGTATTAATACAAGCTAAATGGATATTTTGTATAAATCAAAGTATAAATACATACACATTATTATTTTAGAGGCAAATCTGCATTTGGGTGATGTAAGAGGATTTTGTATGCAGAGTAGAATTGCCTGTCTGAGATCCCCACTGACATAGTGGTATTTTTACACACAGCTTCAAATCCCATAGATCCTCTTCCAACAGTACGTCTGAAATGGTTGAACCCCTTCATAATCCCCTATCCAGTCACAGTCATTACTCTGTTCGGGCTCCAGCAGGCATCCAAGGTCTCACTCTGTTACTTCTCTTGAAGCGGAGCCAACAACCACATGACTTAATAAATGGTGACAAACATAAGTCAGCACTCTCATCAGTAGCATCCCTTGGCAACGGGAACAGGGGGAAGGCCACAAACATGAACCATGTAGGGTCAGCAGGGGAGGGAGGGATGGGGGGAGGAAAGAGAGAGACTATCTACCTCATACAACCCATTATATTTCTATGGTATAGCCCTTCCCCTATTCAATTGACCTAATCTGTCTATAGCCAAATAAAGTGTTATACACTGTCTACGATTACGCTGCCTTTCAGCCTCAGATCTCTCTATTCTTTCCCTTAGGCTGCTATGTAGGGCTTTCTGTTTGCCTGTTTGACCATGTAGCCTTCCATGTTTTCGTAGGAAAACTTTGTTAAAGAGGGGGTCACCCTTTCTTCATCCTCCCACTAGGCTAGCACCATGACAGTCAGACAACTCAATTCAGGCTACAATCCAACACCAAACTGAAGTCTGAAGCTTTGATCAGTAATGGTGACATTACCTCTGTAATATGTAGGCTATTGTACATGTGATTATTCAGAGATGATGTAGATAAGATTTTGAGATGAGACAGGTCTGTATTTGTCAGTCGAGCTAATAGTCCATCTCTCTATCACCTACTTGGAGGCAAAACGTCAAAGTTCAATCAGCGATTCCAATAAACTGACCTGTGATTTAATGACTAATTCATTGTCTCCTTTATTACCTTCATTGGCATAAAGCGGATGAATAACTGTAGCAAGGTTAAAAACAGTACCACTGTGCTTTTCCTTCCTCTGTTATCAATCATTCTTTGGATTCATAGGAGAGCAGCGGAAATTGGGAGAAAATGAGTAATTTGCTTGATGGATTGCAGCGTAGGTAAGAGTATTTCCTTAAGATATGTGTGCTTCTTGGTAGTAGAATGAGATAAAGTGGATAGGTAGCAGTGTATGAGTGGTTATTTCATGTGTTAGTGGGGGAAATATGTCATACACCAACAACAAAAAAATTATGATTATTTGTATTAAAAAAACATAACCATACTGTATCTCAACAACTCCCACTTGGTTGCAAGAGAAAAACAAAACCCTCAAACACAAATTCTACCAAACTAGAAAAATAGCTGTAAAAGAAGATCAAAATGTCATGTAACTTTTTTAACTTGTTGTTTGACAGATTGTATACTTCTTCCCTCCATACCTTCCTACTCAGAAATTCCAAGGAGAGACAGAGATGAGCTAGCAAACAGAGGCAGGATGAGACAGAGATGAGCTAGCAAACAGAGGCAGGAAGAGACAGAGATGAGCTAGCAAACAGAGGCAGGATGAGACAGAGATGAGCTAGCAAACAGAGGCAGGATGATGCGAAGGAGCGATGGAGCGAAGGAGAGAGAGATATGGGGCATACAAGGCAGCATGGCTTCTTTGTTTACCATTCCTTATTCCTATCACACATGTCTTGGCTGCATCTCTGGGCTCTTTCCTGTCTTGGCACAGTCATTTCTGACAATGTTAATGATTTACAGTAAAACCCTCTTCATAGGATAATTTGTGACATGTAAGATTGCTGGGAAGGGGCTGGAAACAGGCGAGGACTAGGCAGGATTCTGTGGGGAGAGTTTGGGAGCCGGGGACGCCTTGAAGATATAGCGATTCATTATATTTAAGACAAGTATGACACCCTACTTCAAGGAGGCTGCACCCATACATATCGAGGGGGTGTTTCTTTTGTGTGTATGTGGTGGCCAAAGTGGGGAATGGGGTAGGCAAGTACAAAGGAATGCCTGGCTGTTTTTGGAGATGACATAGAGCTAGGAAGCAGGGAGATGGAGGCAGGAGAATGGGAAATAATGGGAAATGGAAGGGTTTAGCCTGAGGCTATATGACTGCCCTGCCTACTGCTGTATAACTAGTATATTTATAAGTCAAATACATACCTTTAATAATTAACCACCAGTGAATATTAAAGGAGAAGAACGTGCAACCAGGATATCATGTTCAGATATAGTTAGGATTTTTTTGGGAATGCAGCGAGGAACAAAGAATATAGCTGTGCTACCAAAGTTGCCTGCTATTTTGGTGCATTTCATATACCCTAGAACTGGGTGGTTTACAACCCAAAATGTTGATTCTACAGTTTCCCATGGTCTGAATTGAGAGTCTGTGAACAGCCAAGACAATTTTGGTGTATTTTACATTTCTGTCACTAAGATGTAATCCAATAAGCAGAGTATTTTGATAAATTAGTTGTGTATTTTGACAGAAGACATTAGGTCATTGCTGTTTTTTCAAAAAGCATATTCCTCTATCCTGGGCATTGATCCATGAATCGCCATGACGGGAACTCCCTGGAAACGTACTGTTAATTAACACAAGCTATTCTCAAACATTCTTAATGGTTGTCAGGTTGTCACGTTGTCAAACCACTCCTCAACTGTCTCATTGGAAAATGAAGCTAATGTGATTGTTGCTGCAATTTCACTCTTTTCTCCATTTACCTTGATGCTATGTCATGCAGCATTCATCTAAGTCCATATGAGGATAGTCACGATGTTGGGCAGATAAAATTCTGATGTCCAAATAGAAAGTCATGATGGCCATGGCACATGAAGGAATTACTTAAAATGTTATATAAAGTTGACCTTACAGTATGTAGTTACTCTGTATATAACTACTTATTAGTAGCATGTAAAATTGCATGCTGTTACCAAATACATTGTAATTCAATGTAACTACAATATACTTACCAAACCTCATGTACAATATATTGTGACTGAACTGCCTTTGAGGGAAAGATCCCAAAGCGACCATCTGTTTTGTACACAAGCAGTATAGAAACATGTTATGCTAACACTAGAGCACAACAAAAATGAATACATTTGCATATTATTATTAAGAGGTGGGTTGTGCCTTTGTGAAGGGCCTCATCTTTGATTCCCTTCTTTGATGTATCTCATGCATATTGACGATCCACTGGAAATAAAGTTGGTTAACCATAGCATGGTCTCAATTTGCCCTATTCATTTTTTCATGGGTTAATTAGTAAGTGAGAAAATGGAAAATATCTCATTCACACTAATAGATTACAATATTTCCACTTGGTAATGATAGGATGAACATGGAATCCTCATTCCACTGAGGGAATTGGTAATAGATACAATACTCCGGCATATAATGGGGATGGTAAGAGACTAAACCAGCTAGCTAGGGGAATTCTTCATTCAATTTCACTCCCATAATACTTCCTTTTGAGACATGGTGATCTTTTACATAATGGCATGAGTAGCTTTGCTTTTGACTCGTGTCAATAGAAGAGACACAAATATCTAGTTCCTTTATGACAATGCTACAACAGAATGTGCAACCATAAGGGAAAATTGAGCTGATATCAGTATCTTAGTCATAATTCTACTCACATTCCATGATTCTCCCATACTGTCACTATATAACTTTCAATATGTAACGTTTAAATGAAAACCCTTGAACATCCATCGGCATCCCCCTCAACTTCATCTCCCTGCTCTCACTATCATGCCTAAAACAATCTCAATGGAGAGAGTCAATAGTTAAATGTGCATTCAATTACATTTGATCTCCATTTGAAAAATGGAATATTTCCTTATGTATTACATTATCTGCTGTGCTCGCTCTCGGGCTTGTGGAGGATTATAGCACTGGGAAAGGAGAGACGTGTATGAAATCAGAATAGAAATGTTCAATTACTCATTTATGTATCATTTTACTTCCTGAAACTTAATATTTTATGGAATAACTTTTAACTAACCGACTCAAAGGGAATACAAGTGAATATTGGGCTTCTATAATGTACCATTTACAAGAATATATTGAAAAGAGAAGTACTCTTTGCCGTTACTTTTCTGTTTTGTAGCTACTCTAAATTCTCAAATCACCATCACATTGAGGTTTACGTATTCAGGACATGAACACTATTTCAGTAGAACCTAAGGTTAAAGACAACCTCAATGTTCTTCTTACATGTCAAAACTCTGGTCTTACTGGTCCTCACTAGTGGCCCCACTCGAGTTCCATCTCCTTGTGACAATCTGTCATGAGTCTAGCCACAGGCACCAGAGCTGCTCAGAGGAGCAGGGCAGGAGGAATGCGGTCAGACACAGTTCACCTGGAAACTTACACAGAGCATTAAGACAAGTGTGAAAGTACATCAAGCTCTATTGGGTGGCAGGTAGCTTAGCAGTTAAGAGCGTTGGGATCCCCGAGCTGACTAGGTGAGAAAAAGAGAAAAAAAACTGCCAATGTGCCCTTGAGCAAGGCACTTCACCCTAATTGCTCCTGCAAGTCGCTCTGAATAAGAGCGTCTGCTAACTGACTAAAAATAATAAAAAAAATACTCAAATGTACTGTGACCTATAAACCTTCTACAAGTAAAACTTATTGTTAACATATTGTTATTTATCTTCTTTCTCTTTTGCACCCTAGTATCTCTACTTGCACATCATCATCTGCACATCTATCACTCCAGTGTTAATGCTAAATTGTAATTATTTTGCCTCTATGGCCTATTTATTGCCTTACCTCCCTAATCTTCTACATTTGTACACACTGTACATACATTTTTCTATTGTGTTATTGACTGTACGTTTGTTTCTGTGTAACTCTGTGTTGTTGTTTTTGTCGCACTGCTTTGCTTTATCTTGGCCAGATCGCAGTTGTAAATGAGAACTTGTTCTCAACTGGCCTACCTGGTTAAATAAAGGTGAAATAAAAAAATAAATAAAAAATAAAAACTCTTTGTTTTGAAGAGAAAAGGGTAATTTAGTGCACAATTGCTTTGTGACGCTGTAGTTAATATTTGTTCTGGCCTGCGTTATTCACACGCTAATATACCCACAAAATTCAAGAAAAATAGATGTATTCGTTTCCAGTGTGTGTATGAGTGTGTGTATCTGCCCTAGAATAGCTGTCAAGTGTGTATACACACACGCTATATTCTCCCATCCTCTTAGAATGGCTGCATGTTCCGTGAGGCCAAGAAGATATTATTACATTTGAATTTCATTCCAAATGGCCAGGAGCTGGAGACATAGTGAACTTGTTCAATTCCCTCCATTTTGTGTTCTTCAGGCTTATCACGCGGCAATTTTTGAGAAATGGCTTTCCCCTCCTTGTTCATCTTCAAGCTCATCAAATAAAATATAAGATTCATATGTTAAACATTGAAGTATTACACTTCTTTACTGTACTTAATAATTAATGGACCCAGCCTATTGCTCTATGAATATTTACATGTAAAGTATCCCTAGGAGTCCTCAGTAAGCCAGAGGGAGGGAAGTGTGTGTGTTTGTAGTATTAAACACTCAAACATTCTTTCAGACCCTATTTCGCCTGCAACCATGGAACACACCCACTAAACCATTGCAAGTATTTTATTTGTTGTTTCACAATGTAACCTATTCAACTTCCGTTTAGACGTGGCAAGTCAAATTACAGGTACTCTGGTTGAACGCAGTTCTGAAATCCCAGGACACTGCTTGTCTAGTTGTAAGTCGACGGCAGAAGAAAAGATTCCTCTCTGATTTAATTTCCTCAGCATTTACAATCATCATTGAATTTACCTACCACTCATTTTGTGGTTCTTGAGGTTTCTTGAAAGATGTGGGCAAATCACGGTGTCAGATGTGCACAAATTTAGGTAATATCATGTGGTATATGTAATGTAATGTAACGGACACTAACAATGCTGGAATGTCTCGTTGCTCTTTTCCCTTGTTGTTGCAGTCCATTCACTTCCTAAACACGTAACGACTCTGAAGAGGGCATTACAACACGAAACGTGTGGTTGTCTGCTTTACTTGTATCCTTCACAACATTCAATTGAAACATTAAGAATCTATCCCATAAATATCCCTCTGTAATAGAGGACATCCGTACAATCATTTACCTACTTGCTCTTCTTTGAATACAATTTAGTTATCAAAAACCAAGGTACCAGTAAAACATATATTTATATGGGTATAACATTGCATGTGATGAGATCCCATAGAATGTTGTGTGACACCCTGGCATGTACAGATACAGCAGTCGATGATTGCCCAGAAGGCACTGCTTCACTACAACAAGCAGACTCACTGGTGAGATTGACAACCTTTGACCTTTGAGTTGACTCATGGAGTAGTAAACCATAAGTGTAATCAGAAACATATAGAATATCTATTGGTAAGGTTGCTCTCACAGTCACCCTGGGGATACGAGGTGTTGAATATGGACGTCTAGAATGTGTGGTACAGGCTATACTATTCTATAATAGGTGAACTCCAGCATGTTTGGTTGCAGTGATATTTATCTAAAGAATTGGTGTCTGACTGTTGTCAGTGCCTCTCCTCTCGGCAGGTCCCTTTACTCTTCAGATCTCCTCTCTGTCTCCTATGTGGATAAGTGGCTGGCTGCAAAGGCAACGCTGCTCTTTGATATTTCACTCCTCATTTGAATCAGCGGTCGCTTTATTTGACAATGTGTGGTAATTACCTGGGTACCTTGTTTGATCATGTGAACTCCTGCAGAACTGAGGGGGGTTTGGAGAGGGTGGGGAGGGGGTAGAGGGGGGAAACACAACACAGAGACAGGAAGGAGCAGGAAGAAAACAAAATAGGAACAAACATGCCATCTGCGTTTGTTTACCAGCATCTTTAATTTTTTTATTTTTCTCTTACAATCATCTGAGATGTCATGGATGAGATGTGATTTAAGTTAACGGAGACTGGTTGATTGGTGTGTGTTTGCAAACACCGGCTGGCGTACATTTGAAATCTCGAGGGCTCATGTGAGTATCAATGAGGTCAGTCAGTGAGGGTTTCCAACAGAAATGTGACCTGGGAACTGTAAATCATATGAAATACACAGGATGCTCACTGCATTCAGAGTAGTCAGAGACTGAGATACCAAACTCTTGGAATCATATGACCTTTCACTAGTTACATCATGAAACCTCTTGGGTTTCTTAATAGCTGTTTTGTCAACTTCAGGTTGTCATCGGGTGAGCAGAACTGTCAATAGTTTGTTTCAATTTATTTTATTCCAAAACTATACCTTTAAAGCTGGAATCCTTAGTTGCTACATCCATTGATGGACCTTTAAATGAATTATATATACCCATTGATTCTTGAAGAAGATGTATATATGAATATAGTAGTGGATACATTTCTCCAGGCCCATCCCTCAGCTTTTTACCAAAATAAAGGTGAGAGACCCATTTGTTATTGTTTCAATTAAGGATTCAAGTTTTTATCAAGTCTAACAAGGCTGTGCTTCACTGTAGGATCTTTATATCCACCCGGTTTATGTCAAACAGAAATAAAGGATAAAGCAATCTATAATGCAAAACAGAAAACATGAAATGTCATCACACATATTTAATGCTTTAAGGACTATTACAAATACACACACAGATACCTTGAATGTTGAGCTTGCCATAGTAAACTTTATTATCACAGCATAGGGCACTTGACTTTTACACATATGGGGAGAGTAAACGATAATGGCACAGGTGACTCAACTGGAGATACAGCGTTTAACATTTATCCAAGAATGTTATTACAGCTTTTCGAGTTAACAAATATGAAAACTTTGCTAACATCGACTTTTTACGCATAGGCTTCATTACATGGATGTCTTAAGCAGCTTTAAATCCATACTGCGGTCTGTGCAGTGTCTGGAGCTTGAGTTAAGATAGGCCTGTAGTTATCTGTTTTGTTGGATGTGTGTCTGACAAACATTCCGGGTGTTAACGCTGCATGGGTAATTATGAATCTTAACACGTCTGCCATCAAGACTGGCATAAAAGCATCTCCAATTGTCCAGAGGGCAACCCAACGCATTCTATTTGCGTTCTTGATTATTCTGTCCGATTTCACTCAATTCCGAGGCATAATGCAACCATGAAAAGACTTAACACTTGTATTTTCCCCTCTGTATTGGACAAACAACTCAAGGGTGAATTTATGTTAAGCTTAAAGTGGAGAGGGGAATTAAGACAATTTAATAACGGCTTAAATAGACGGGGTAGTGTCTTTGGTGCCTAAAGCCATATTTCCCTTTGATCAGCGAGGGAGGGTGACTTTATTGGACATGTTTCTATTTCCAAATCCGCATAACAGCCAACGATGCATGTCTTTCCTATAATGTAGGCCTAGATAAGGAAGAGAGCGTTTGATGTGTAATAAAAGGTGGGTCCTACTGCCTCTTTAAGCCCCTTAAGTCTGAGAAATGATGAGCGACAGAGGCACCGAGAGAGGGTCACCGCTATTAACTTATCGGTTTCTCGGGCTCCACTTAAACTTCTCTCTATTACATGTCGTAATGTGGGGAGATGGGCACTATACGTGTCCACCTAGTCAATCCCAAAATAACTGATAGTCTGGCTACACATTTCTTTATATATGCTCAGCCAGTTCGATATGAAGGAGACAAAGGATTGGGCTATAGTTACGCTAGTCTTTCACACCCAGTGTTTCAGGATAAACAAACAATACAAGGTCATTACAGTAGCATTTGATGCATATGACTGTAGTCCTTGCCACAGTCACTAATCTCGCCATGCCTGGCTGAAACCGTGCTTCCGTCTGGGAGGGACGGCAGCACTACCTAGCCTACCTCTGTGTAAAAAGTATGATAGCCTATAATTTGCAAGGAAACCTGAGTGTCTTTATGAGAAATTGTGGTTGGTTTTGAAATTCGTTTTGGATATATCAAACCAGTATTACGACTAAACATAATCTAATTTGTATTGACCTTGGGTGATTCTATTATATACAATGGAATTGATAGTGGCACTACATGAATGTTTGGACGATATCGATGGGGATTAAATAATACATTGCAGAGACATTCTAAAAGATCTTTATTTTCAGAAATATGACAGTAATTCAAACGGTTTTATGGCAAAATAAATCAAGCATATTTGTATGATTTCTGATAAGAGTGAAACTGATGTGTCTTTGTTATTCATTTTATTTGACAACACTACGCGAACAACGGATTGCAACAGTAATAATAACAGCCAAATAAATAGCCTAATAATAATAATAATAATAATAATCACAATTTCACATTAACGTGCATTCAACATATTTTCCCCTGATAAAACTAAATTGAATTTCAAGTATTTCATCAGAGTTTCATATGCCATTTTTTTATTACAGCAGTTATCTATTGGGGGGAGCTTTCATGTACAGAAAAAAACACGTTTGTGTAATTGCATTGAGCGGATGAATGGCCTGTGTACCAGTAAATTCATTTACATTAATTGAGCCAGAAACCATAACTAATGATGGTCCCAACTGTCACTGTGTTTCTCGTCAATTTAATGGTAATTTTTAAGCGAATGGTACAATTTTGGTTACCTTTATTTTGATCTTACCATTGCCATGTGTGGTACATATTTCACTCATAAAAATTGTTCTGTGGGATACAAATTATGCTCAAAATATATATTAAATATAGGGGCTACATAAGGCATTCGAAACAAAAGTCTCCTCACAAAATATATTTTTCAAATAGGCCTATTTTCAACTGTAAAATACCTTCAATTGCAATTCAAATATATTGGCTTATGGTTTATATATGAAATTAATTCGTTATGATCAAATTTGCAGTGCATATTTTTCGTTGTCACGAAAATGTGTATTTCATAAAGATGACCTATTTTGACATAATTTGTAATAGTGTCGCGCTTCAACATTTGGTGTTTGTTCAATCCGCCAGATGTCACTAGAGGGCTGCATATTTTATGCATTAGGCATGCTAAGTGTCTTTGAGACCGATCCCACAGATTTTCAAGGGAGAAAGCCACAGTTACGTTCTGTGTACCTCCCCTCCAACTATCTATCTCACACTCCTCGGACACCAGACTCTGAGAATCCGTAGAGTGGAAAATGCGGCTTTGGAGTCGAAGAATTTACAGTTAGTCGCGAAACTTTTACAAGTATTTGAGTTGCTCTCCACTTTCTGGGACCCTAGTCACATTTCACATGGGGTCAGAAAGAGTTCAGCCTGGTGTGGTAATGCCATAAATGCTGTAACATTTACAAGGCCACGTATAAACAAAGCTAACTTCACTGTAGATAATGTAGCCTAAACATTGAGGTAAGGAACACGATACAAATTAATAGTTAGTTAATAACTAGATTATAATTATGCATAGACTATTGATATTCTCTGAACATCAATTGAACACTAGCCTCCTATAAAACTTAAGAAAATAACCATAAATCAAATACCCTAATGCAAATACCCTAATACTGAAAGAGATTAGGGAACAGTTGTTGGTTTTCTGGCCCCTTCAGAAAAGTCTATGATCTAGTCTTATCTGTGGTCTTTCTATACATTATCTTTTCCTATTTGCATAATCTCAAATACTAAGGAGGGCCAACTCAGAACAAAGTTACAAACAAGATTAGAACGATTTTATTTGTTCCTGTGGTTAAGCAGCGATTATTTCTTCAGAAGTATTTAAGGTCACTAAAGGGATTTAAACCCCGATTCGTATCAGTGACCTTTTTGAAGGAATTGAATCAACAAAACATTTCTCCATATTTAGCAACAAGCTAGGCTACCGGGCTACTTTAGAGGAAGCCATGGCGTAGGGGAGAGGATGGCCGCTTGAGAGTGAAGATTGGTGTCTGTTTTGAAATGGGAGTTTTGGGGTTACTTTGTTACAGTGGTGTTACTGTGGTGTTTTGGGGTTACTTTGTTACTTTTAGGATGTGACACGGAGTGGATCTTTAGCCTCGTCTCAGTAGTGTTTTCCTTGAAATGGATCCGCTGCCCCCTAATGAATCCAAACGCAGCTGGCCATGTCCCACACCGACACCGAGAGCTTTAACCCTAACTGACCTCAATTTGACACCACCAGATGAAATTTTACCGCCTGTTAATGCCATCTTCCGCAGAGGCGAGGGATCCGCATGTTGACGGAGTTAAGAGAATACTTGAACACTGATTTTTTTCATATGTATGAGTCCTCAAGTCTGAAAAATCACTCAATGGGAAATCCACTTATTGGAAATATAATGCAAAACATAATGGGTAGGCCTACTTGGGCATGATATGGGACACTTGAAACGTCTAAGTTTGCAAACACTTGGTTTCCAAAACCATGAGAACAGGTTTGATGTATCCTATATTTAATCTAGGCTATGTTCTATGTTTTATAAGGTTAATGTAATGGTATAATTAAATATTAATTAGCAGTCTATTATGTATAAGGGTTGAAATACAATATACAGAACAAACATTAAGTGTATAAAAGTTGCCATTACTAAACTATAATGTCTCACTGACATGATTCTGATTTATTTGATGTAATTCTGATTTGTTAGATTTTAATGCTGATAGATAGAGGCTATATTTAGGATTTACCATTGCATTACATTGTAATGAATTGAGGTTGTACAAAGAACTTCAAGTAAAATATCTAAAATAAACTTTTGAAATGCATTCCTAAACATTCAAAATATGGTGTTATATAAATTGAAAAAATATAACTTTTAAATGCTCAAGAGGTTATTAAGGTGCATTTTGAAAGAGCAAGGCTATTACGCATAATCACCACAGCAATTTTCACAAGCTCTTCGAATGTTTACACCCCCCCCCCCCCCCCCCTTTAGGCCAAAATACATATGTAGATTCAAAAATATATATATTTTTTTAACTTTGTATACGATTTTGACCGTATAACGTGAATAGGTAGCACGTTTTATTTATCGAACGCTTGAAAATGAGACTTTCCTGTTTTGGATAGCTGTACTGCGACTGAATCATTCTACACATTTACAGCAGCCCCAATACTAGCAGCTACTTTAAATAGCCTGTCTTTCTGACATTCCACAACTGCACTGTTGGGAGAACCTTCCGTTTTTCGAGTTATAACAAAGGACATATGATTCACTTACCGTGTTTGTCCGGGGGGGAAAGGCAAGCGTTAGTGTGTACAAGTCATAGTGCACGATAGCATTATAAGCAGTAGGTCTAATATCAAAACAACACTCTTCAAAAGCTCACGCAGCTGGCCACTGGTCCTGTTAACAGAATATAGCAGCGGTCAGAGGTTTTTGGAGAAGCTGCCATGCCGTTCTGCGTTTAACACTATAGTTCCTTCTCGGGCTATTGCACGTTGAAATGTCCACACAGTCGTTTGTCAACCCTGTAGTCCTACTTTTTCTTGTAGGGCTTCCCACCCCCTTATGCCAACAAACATAATTGTTGTGACGGTGCTTCATTTATTACATATTTTTAATTGCTATTTATATTGTCAACCCAAGCAACCGTATGGCGCGTTTGTTGGGACTTTATTGACCAAACAGCTGAATCCAACCCACTAGCTCATCCAACCTGTGAATGGTTCATTTCGACAACAACCAAAAATGTCACCGAGCCTGAAAAAATATCAATATAACGATGATGCTATCTGCGTAACAGTGTATATTATCATGGATGGAGGTAAATATTAAAAGGGATAGATGGCCTGTTTCGGTTTTGTGCGTAAAAAAGCTTGGGCTCAGTGAAGAAGGGCCAGCCTCGGTGCAATCGATGGCCGGAGGGTTGCTCCTCCTCTAAACTTCAAACTGCACATGATTGATGATATTGTGGAGCTTTGATAATTGACTACTCTGAGGTAAGGCACGGAATTTTATCGAGAGGGGATTGGACGAAAGAAACATAGAACATCACTTTCTCTACAAAAGCTTTTTTCTATTTGGAAAAGTTAATTCTGGGTTGGGGGGGGGGCGTCATATCGTTTAATTTGCTAATAAGCCTCGGTTCACAATTAGCAGTACGATTGGAAGGTATTCCCGATATATGTCATATTAGGCACACCGACTATACCCACAACATAACAAGTAAGCGTCATGGTCATAAATTATACTCAAAACGCATCCGATATATTTACAGTGAGGTTAGGCCTATATATGATTTGATTAGAGATAAGGTTTGATGGCTTGATGGGTTTTTAGTTTAAAATATTTTGGAGAGAAAACTAAGAATGAGTGATGATAACTTGTTTTATGTATAACAGCGTATTTCTTTCAGCCTATTTGCAATAGTGAAAACTAGAACAAGTTAACCTTTGTCGTCCGCCTTAACTCGGGCTTTTCGTACTCTTATTACACAACGTTATAGGTCCGCGTTGGCATGTATAGTAAAACGCTATTTCGGGTCGGAATACATTGCAGATTTGCACAAATATTACGCTTTTTGTACTTTTCTTTTTGCCTTTCTCTTATCGGCGAATGGAATTGGCTGGGAGTGTAGAAGCTGTGTTGTTTGGCTCCCCCTGAGTTGAAGCCGTCCTCGTGCATACTCTGCATGTCACAGGATTTGGTCTCTCCTCTCTTTCTGTAGCTGTTGTAGGACTGGCTATGTCCACCGCTACTTCCGGGTTCCGTCATTTCAGTCTCCCGCCGATCAGCGCAGCAAACTGACTCTGTTCTATAAGCAAGCTAGCAGCCAACCTGCCAACACTCGCTGACACTCACTCATCTCAGACCGCGAGATAGACTAAATACCTACGGGGGAAAGGAAAGATCTGAATTGCAATCTCTTAATTTCTTTTTCTTTTTACAGTAATAATAAAACAAGATAGCGATCCAGAGGCACAAAGTGGACGCGGACTTGCTGGATGAAAACGGGCTAAAAAGATTCACCCTCTCTTGAACATCATCACCAAACATCATTCATTCATTACCTTGACAACTCCTGGCTTTGATTGACAGTTGGAGTGGCAAAAAGCCATGAGACACGACAGTTTAGTTACATGCAGGTTGTTGATGGGCCGATTGTAACCTTCAGGTGCTGCTTTCATTTTTGGGGGGGGAGAGGAAAACAAGAAAAATTGCACAACTCCTGATGCTTCGGCTTGTACTCTACCACATTGGAGAATAGGAGAATTTGCAAAGAAAAGTTGGTTGAAAAAGGAATCCTACCAGTAAATCACTTTCTAACCGGACTGGGATATTAAATATACGACACATCCAGGAGTTTATTGGAGAGCAGCCTGATGGCGCAAAGGGTAGGTTTTAAATCTCCAACACTAACCTATACAAATCCACTAGGAGGGCCTCCATATCGATATCCTCTTGTCAGTGGCGGCTACTTTACAAAGCATTCATATCTAAGCCGTTTTATTTGACATTTTTGCTGTAGCCTACCTTTACTCTTCAAGCGGAGTGAAAGCCTCAGTTTAACCAACGGTCTCCGCGGCATTTGTGGAGCTGTTTTTTAAAGGGACTCCTAAGTAATTCTGTGTTTTGCCAAAGTAACCCATCTTCGGGGATTCAGAACTATAATGTTTTTGGTAATTACAAACCTTATCAATGTATTCACACTATAGTTTAGCCATGGCGAATGCCTTTTCTGTCAACGCAACCGGAATGGCACAAGGATTAGGCTACTTTTTCCAAGCTGGTGTAGTTTCACTATATCGCTTTGACTATAGCCAACTATGACTTCAATGTTGCCTTGTAACTGTATGTACATTTTGGGAACATTTACGCGTGCGTTTCTATCCTCTGACTTTGTTGTTGTTTTATTCCAGTACGATGAGCTGGCCCATTATGGTGGGATGGACGGAGTCGGGCTCCCGGCGTCTATGTACGGAGATCCGCATGCTCCACGGCCGCTACCCCAAGTCCATCACTTGAACCATGGACCACCGATCCATGCCAGCCAGCACTACGGTGCTCATGCACCCCATCCCAGCGTTATGCCCAACAGCATGGGCTCCGCTGTCAACGATGTTTTAAAGAGGGATAAAGATCAAATTTATGGGTAGGTGGACTATAATTACATACCTTATTATTAATCTATTTTAGGCTTTCAGGGTGATTTGACTTATGGACGTTTTACTTGTTGCAAAAGTTAACTCAGAGTATATGCATTAGCAAGTTTAGTTTAGACAATTTCAAGCATTATTTTGTGTTTGGAAAAAGTATTGTCAAAACCTAGAGGTCTAAGAGTATCAGTCATCTGATATTATCATATCTTATAGTTTAAAACGATTATGGATAACCATTATAGTACAATTAAAACTAAACCTTTATTAAATAGAAGGATGCATGTTATTGGCACATTGTAACACGGACTTGAACACACTGCAACGTTATGGTTATGGATACTTGTAAACCGTTGAAAGGTCCGAGTTAATTTTTGGGGGGTATAATCCCCAAAACATTATAAAAGCCATTACTAATGAATGCTTTAGTGTCTGTGTGTAAAGTACATTGGAAAAATATAAGACAAACACATATGGTGTAACTTGTAAACAATGTATTTTTCCATCGATGTGCACATAGCTTATTCATAAATTGTTTACAAAGTAGGCTACTTTATGAATGAATTTGGAGAAGTAAAATACATTTCAAAAAGTTTGGAAAGTATATTCTATATTCCTGACACATTCTTCACTGTTTGCACTCCTAGCATCTTTAGTTTTACGCTAAACTTTAGCTTGCTGTGTAGCCGTGTGATTAGCTTGTGTTAAGCCTGTGTGGAGGCGCTGGATGCCGGGTTGTGTTCAGGCTCTGTTTCCCCTCTTACAGTCACCCATTATTCCCGCTGCTCGCGCTGGTTTTTGAGAAGTGCGAGCTGGCGACGTGCACTCCGAGGGAGCCAGGGGTAGCAGGCGGCGATGTCTGCTCCTCCGACTCCTTCAACGAGGACATCGCAGTCTTTGCCAAACAGGTCATTTTTTATATATATTTACTAAAAGCCTAATACGATTTTCCAAGTGCTTATGGCACACGTATCTACTTGTTAACTTTTGACACATTTCACTTTTGGGAATTTAAAAGTTAAAGTTGAACGTTTGAAAATAAAAGTGTGTTATAGGCTGTACATAGTCGAAGTTAACACGTGAATTCACCGGTGATATTGAGTTATTCATGTTTACACCGTATGCAATGCAAATATAATATCACTTTGAATTATGTTTTATTTATTATACAATAGTCTATTATTGCACGAAATCAAATATATATTTTTTAGAATGGATTCATGACTAAATGCCCTCGACGCCTGTAAGAAGTAATTAATCCCCCATCTTTGGTGTTATTGTAGGTCCGAGCAGAAAAACCTTTATTTTCATCAAATCCAGAGTTGGACAATTTGGTAAGCACTATGCAGGACCACCATTTGCCGTTCAATTCCCTTCCTGGTGTGACTGTTAGTTACTCTTACTTAGCTTGTTTTGTGGACTTAAACCATGCTCTTGTGTTCTCGGCATCGCAAAGTAAATATGTGAGGATTTGATGCAAAAGCACAACACAGATGTTAGATAGGTGTCTTTGAAGTGAACAAGGGGAAGCTCTGAGGGGTTTCGAGTGGCACAGCATTACTTACGGTGCCTACAGGAGGCGGTGAGGGAAGCCAATGATTAGGCGAAAAAGTGCTGGGACTGTCGCTGGGCGAATCCTGTTCCAGTGCACCATGGCCACTCATTGGGAGCAATGTGGCTGTATCTGCCGCTGTCATAGTTCAGTCGCTGCCTATGTAGCTCACAAAAATTGGCTCGGTTCACCAAATGTGTCTTGCCTAATTCAGTTGTTAGATTATCCTACATTTGTATTTTCCAAATCTTAAATCAATAGCCCATCCAATTTCACCCACCACGATAAGTGTGGGAAGCATAACTTTGTTTTGCTCGAGAACCCTATAGCACAAACTTCAAGAAAGTCCCTGTGTTTTTGTTATATGAAGTGAAAATAACATGATGTGTAGCATTTTGCTTACCATTATACTTTCATAATTTTATCACACCAAAAATGTAGATTTTTATTCTTGTTTATTCCTGTTTTCAGATGATACAAGCCATACAAGTATTACGATTTCACCTTTTAGAATTAGAAAAGGTAAAGATTTTTACAATTAATATTTTTATTGTGTGATTATAGTATTTGAGAGGTGATCAGCATTAGATTCTGCATGCATGTGGCCCGGTATAACTCGTATAGTAGGCTAGCATAGTTTGTTGCACACATTTAAAATGTTGACAGTATTGGAATTTAGATGAAAATGAGTTAATATTGCATGAGATGTAACACGTTAACTTGAGACAAACATTCATATTTAAAAATGTAAATAATATAATGTTTAATTGTCACACAGATACACATAATATAGGTCAGAGTGATTGGATTGAATTCACACTCTTGGGCCTATAAATACACTGACCATATTGATAATGCTTTGTCGTTGTTGTTAAGCTAATATCACAGATTTGAAGTCTGGAGTTTTGGCCTCAACTGGTTATTATCTGTCGAGTTCACACATGGTGTTTATTTTTTGCCGTTCAACTTGTTCCTCTAGTAGTCTCAAGAGAATAATAGGCGCTGCAACAATTTCACTATTGTTTCCTTGCGTTGGCCCATAATGCCCTTAATAGTAGTTAGGGCCTATTATTGGACTGCCTGCGTTTCCCCATCCTGAAAACCCCTATTTCTTCTTGGTCTAGGTGCACGAGCTCTGCGACAATTTTTGCCACCGGTACATCAGTTGTTTGAAAGGAAAAATGCCAATAGATCTAGTTATTGACGAGCGGGATGGCAGCTCGAAGTCAGACCATGAAGAGCTCTCAGGATCTTCGACCAACCTAGCCGATCACGTAAGTAATACAACATTTTCTATCTTTCTAATAGTTTATCAGAAAGTTCTGAAGGCCTGTTACACCGTTGGCGTTGTATGTGAATGAGCGTTGTTTGTTGGTGGTGATATTGAAGTAGACATTTTTGATGTTAGAAGTTGTTTCAAATGTGTTTTACCTACGGTATAATTCGTTGGTTATTTTACATGGTGTGAACTGTCATTATAGTCTCCGTTTAGTCTGTGTTGTCGCCCATGTTGACCTCAGCAGTAGGCCTGCAGCAAATGCATTTGGGAAATCGATCTTTTTAGGTCAAAAGTCAGTTGTGATACAATGCAGTGAGTTATTGTTTTAGTCTTTTGATTAGGGGCATTCTTGTGTGTATAGTAACTGGTTGTTTGTGCGTGTTTGTGCGAGCGCGCGCCAGCGTCTCTCTGTGTGTGAGAGAGCGCGCGCTCGTGTGAGTGTGTGTTTGTGTGATAGAGAGCGTGTGTGACAGAGGGAGAGTGTGTTTGTGCTATGGGGTTTGCCTAGTCTTTGTATATGGCCGCCGTGCACATCGTGGATTGTTGGACATTGAATGTGAAAGCGATTATCTCTTGCTCATAACTACAATAGAATAGCACGTTTTTGGAGTGGCCTAATGTTAAAAAGACAAGGGCATAATTTCTGAAGACAATATTAGAGACGATAATGATTTGTAGCGTGCGTAACAAAGCTGTCGGATTTGGATGCAGACAGGGAGAAAGTCATATTCAGTGGGATACCTTATGGGCTACCATCAATGTCAAATTCATAATTTGGTATTATAGGCCTACCTCACGACTTGGTAGTGTAGCAATGACGTTACTTGCAGTTTATGTTAATGTTTTTAATTGTTTCTTATTGATCGCCCTGTGGTTTTGCAATGTCCCCCCCAATTCAATTATATGCACATGAAGTACAGTGCCTTTACATTTGAAGATCGATCTGGTGCCTTAAACATGGCTTAAACGGAATGCTGCATTGCATCGGTGTACTGTAAAGGCCTAATGTACAGTTGATAATTCATTATTGATTTCATATCTGGGATCTGGTCTAATATACGTATTAAATAGGTTGTAGGGATGACGTGTTGGTGAATTCGGGGTGTGTATATTGCGACAGAGTGACTGACTGGTTAATATCTGAGCAGCACGAGCTCAAGCCTATTAGGAATGAAAGCAGATTTAAGTGTTATGCAAAGTCACTGAGCTGCATCTGTCTAGCTATAATAGAGGCTTATTCCCTTTGAATAGCCGCGGCGTTGTTCAGAGTTGGATAGTCAGAGTGCAATGCCTAAGGTAAATTAAAACACAATTAACACCCATAGCAAAATGGGGCCGAGCAGCGGTTTAAAGCTCAATATTGTGGAGTTCTTTTACAGAATAAGTGTAGAAATGAGGCATGCTTTTGTTTATACTCAAGAGATTAGATAGCCTGTTTAGTTTCGTGGCAGATGGTTGATATACTCAAGCCAGTTTCCAATGTTCCCTCGCAATGTTTGGACCTAAGCAATTGTCATCGACTCCACTTGTGAGAAATATTATTTTGATAATTAGCTAATTAAATATGCCAATAAAGAAAATCAGGAGCAGCAATAAACAAACGTGAAGGTGCTTGACAAGTCATTTGTTTTAGGCTCGTTTATATACTGACTGTTCATTCGGCGTTTTAGGTTGGAGAGATGTATTTTTTTATTGTGGCAACAATTAACATTTTACAACAACTAATTGTTGTGTACAGTTTTACCAAAGCAGGAGGTTGCTTGTGCGTTTCTGTACCTTGTTTACTACGATACTATAGCGCTGCAACTGTAGTGTGAACTGTAGGCTTATAATGGATGTGCTGTCAGATTATCGTTGTGCAAATGTAAAAAAGTATGTGCATTGTAGCTTAGGCTTTACGTTATTATACTATGTTGTACAGTGTGTTGACGATCAGACTTTACCCACCTATTTTGTCACAACTACATCACTAGTAATAATATATTTAATTTTACACTGATTTTGTATTATACAGTACTTCTTGACAGTAATGTGAAATGCAGTGCAAAATATAATTGCTGATATAACAGTGAAAACAGTATGGCTGCAACTGTAGGTCTTGTGTCATGAATAACAGAGGATATTTAGGTCTATAACTGTAGAGTGTATATTCTAGTGGCCTGTGCTTAACCAGGCCCTAAAACTCTGTAGTTAATGGCTATGTCCCCCACATTATGCACACTCACATCCATATCATATTTTAAGAGTTTGAGTTGTATCTGCCCCAAATATGATGAGGACTAATATGTGGACACACCATTGAAATCTGCATATAGGAACACACGTGTGTGTACTGTAGGGATGGCTGGCAGTTGCAGCTCCACTTGTTGTATTTTATTTATTTTATTATTTATTTTTGTATCTGTTTTATCATGCATTTCTATCCTCTCTTCTAGTTGGAGAGGGGAAGGCAATTTGATAGTTAGATATGCACATTTATTTAGTTTGAATCTCTGGCGTCCATTTTTCTTTGCTTTGATATGCATTTTTTATATATAGCCCATGGCTACCTCTCATTTGGTGAAAGTTAGGCTTGCCGGAGATGATGAGGTTCTTCACTGCAAAGTAGACATCGCTTTGAGCTTGTTTTTCCCTCTTTCCTCTCTCCCTCTCTCTCCCTGGTTTCTCTCCATCCATACCTGACATTAGAACCCAATAAGAATTATTAGTTGTGTTATTTACACTTCAACGTTGTGTTGTCTTTGATTGGATTATACCTTTGTCAGAGGGGATGAAGCCTTTATGCTACTGTTGATTTCTTACTTTGGCTTACTATGACTGTCCTAACCCCCCCCCCCCCCCCCCCCCCCCCCGCCATTTTGACCCAGTGCACCGCTACCACCAAGCACCCCTGTCACAGGAAAATTGATGATGTTTTGTTTCACATGGATAGTGAAAACAAGGGTCTGTCTGGATCTTAGCAAACGATCAGTGCCGCGGTGCCGTTCGTTAGTTGCTGTGCCTGCTTGTCTTTTAATTAATGAAATTACATTTCAGTCTTCTCTGTGCTACATCCAATTAAGGTGGCGAATAGAATTAATGGTTGCTGAATATGATCTGTTCTAATGAATTTGTTCTTTGTGCCCCCTCCTGTCTTTTGCATGGCTTTTTTTCAATCAGTAGTCCTACATATTAGCCAAGATGTTAATTTTCCTCCAATACATGCACATTGCTATTGAGACAGTTTTTTTATGACTTGTGCATAGTTTGTTTGTTATGAAGAAATATTGTGGGAGTTGACTTTCTGCCACTCGGTTTTTCTCTCAACGCTTGAGGGCTGTTGGTTGTAGTTCCCACAAAGGTTATGTGTAGGTTATCTTAGCTCTGCACGGCCGGAGAGAAAACACTAGTGTTTACATTTCATTCTCTGGTAAAGGCTTGGGCTGTAAAAACACATTGATCGTGATGGTGACAAGGATTCATGCCAATAATATGATATACTGTACAATATACAGTGGCTTCTGTTGTTATCATTGGACATGTAATAAATGGCCTGTTTCTTTAAGTGCCTATGCTTAGTACTACCCGCTCTTTGCTCCATAATCGTACACTCTGCCTCCCTGCGTAGCCTACGTCTAGCCTCACGAGCTTTCAGCGCTGTTAAACCGTGGAATTTGTCCGTTTTGGAAGGTGTTCTAATATAAGTAGCTCTCGCCAACTGGACTGACTTTGTTTGGATCCCCCCATCAAAACAATGTGTCGTTGAGTGGCCTGGCTGCACTGTTCCAGACAATTGTTTTGTGTCTGGGCCTACGTTTCCGATTTGATTAGTGTTCAGATGCAGGGGCCTGTTGGCTGGCATGTCTAATCACTATGGGTATATAGGGAGAGAGAGGCTCGAGGCTCACTTGTTGCAGTCCCCCACCCCTCTGCTACCCACACATCCCTCCCTCCTAGCCCCATAACATAGACGCCAATGCAAACTACAACTGAGCTAAAACACATTCCCGGAGTTGTAGTTTTATGATCATATTCTTAAGATATGTGTAAGCTTATTTTACACCAGGATTTGTTATATGTTTATGAGCATTACCTTATTTCTTTTACAAAATATTGGATGACTGTCATTCATATTCCATTCACACAGTTCTATGTCACATTGATAGGTTTAGACTAACACATGATTCTTGAATTTGCCCTATACCCATCATGAGGTTGCTACAACCTAACCTATGAATGAAAGTAGGTACACAGGTTGAGAGACAAGGTGACAGACAGTGACACATTCAATACTGCCTTGCACACTCTTTCCTGCACCTAGCTGATCTAGGGTGTAATCATTAGTCCCAACAGTTGCAAAACCGTGTTGCAACTAAAACGAGAATTTCTATTGGACAAATTCAGGTAGGTCCATCCCGTTTTGTTCCATTTGCTACTGTTTAAGAAACTTTTTGCCACAGAATCGGTAGAATGAATACACCCCTAATCACCCGCACACACAGTGCACTTTCATAGCAGCCATACAAACTGCATCATCACATCTACGTGCTTTCCTCCTCTCACATTTTCCCTTTGCTTGTGGACTTCAGTGCACAACACAACAGCTATATTTGACCAGGTGAAAACACCTCCCCATGTAGGGTTGGGTGGTATCCAGATTTCCATGTCATCATTACCGTCCTTCTCTCATACCTGCATATACGGAATTCCAAGCTTAGTACACAAGGGGGCGCCAAAAAAAAAGATCAAAAGCCCATTGGGCATCTATTACCACAATGCTAACAAAATTAGCACAAGTAATAGCTCATTTTAATGGCTGGTAGCTAAATATGCTAATGAGTGAAAAACGAAAATAAACAAATTGCAAAGACAGGCAACCCAGCTCATAAGGTTATACATATATACAGTGGGGAGAACAAGTATTTGATACACTGCCGATTTTGCAGGTTTTCCTACTTACAAAGCATGTAGAGGTCTGTCATTTTTATCATAGGTACACTTCAACTGTGAGAGACGGAATCTAAAACAAAAATCCAGAAAATCACATTGTATGATTTTTAAGTAATTAATTAGCATTTTATTGCATGACATAAGTATTTGATACATCAGAAAAGCAGAACTTAATATTTAGTACAGAAACCTTTGTTTGCAATTACAGAGATCATACGTTTCCTGTAGTTCTTGACCAGGTTTGCACACACTGCAGCAGGGATTTTGGCCCACTCCTCCATACAGACCTTCTCCAGATCCTTCAGGTTTCGGGGCTGTCGCTGGGCAATACGGACTTTCAGCTCCCTCCAAAGATGTTCTATTGGGTTCAGGTCTGGAGACTGGCTAGGCCACTCCGGGACCTTGAGATGCTTCTTACGGAGCCACTCCTTAGTTGCCCTGGCTGTGTGTTGCGGGTCGTTGTCATGCTGGAAGACCCAGCCACGACCCATCTTCAATGCTCTTACTGAGGGAAGGAGGTTGTTGGCCAAGATCTCGCGATACATGGCCCCATCCATCCTCCCCTCAATACGGTGCAGTCGTCCTGTCCCCTTTGCAGAAAAGCATCCCCAAAGAATGATGTTTCCACCTCCATGCTTCACAATTGGGATGGTGTTCTTGGGGCTGTACTCATCCTTCTTCTTCCTCCAAACACGGCGAGTGGAGTTTAGACCAAAAAGCTCTATTTTTGTCTCATCAGACCACATGACCTTCACCCATTCCTCCTCTGGATCATCCAGATGGTCATTGGCAAACTTCAGACGGGCCTGGACATGCGCTGGCTTGAGCAGGGGGACCTTGCGTGCGCTGCAGTATTTTAATCCATGACGGCGTAATGTGTTACTAATGGTTTTCTTTGAGACTGTGGTCCCAGCTCTCTTCAGGTCATTGACCAGGTCCTGCCGTGTAGTTCTGGGCTGATCCCTCACCTTCCTCATGATCATTGATGCCCCACGAGGTGAGATCTTGCATGGAGCCCCAGACCGAGGGTGATTGACCGTCATCTTGAACTTCTTCCATTTTCTAATAATTGCGCCAACAGTTGTTGCCTTCTCACCAAGCTGCTTGCCTATTGTCCTGTAGCCCATCCCAGCCTTGTGCAGGTCTACAATTTTATCCCTGATGTCCGTACACAGCTTTCTGGTCTTGGCCATTGTGGAGAGGTTGGAGTCTGTTTGATTGAGTGTGTGGACAGGTGTCTTTTATACAGGTAATGAGTTCAAACAGGTGCAGTTAATACAGGTAATGAGTGGAGAACAGGAGGGCTTCTTAAAGTAAAACTAACAGGTCTGTGAGAGCCGGAATTCTTACTGGTTGGTAGGTGATCAAATACTTATGTCATGCAATAAAATGCAAATTAATTACTTAAAAATCATACAATGTGATTTTCTGGATTTTTGTTTTAGATTCCGCCTCTCACAGTTGAAGTGTACCTATGATAAAAATGACAGACCTCTACATGCTTTGTAAGTAGGAAAACCTGCAAAATCGGCAGTGTATCAAATACTTGTTCTCCCCACTGTAGGTAATTTTTGGTGAGTTTGGACATTTACAAGTGATTGTGAATGAGAGACATTGTGCAAATGAACACATTTCTGACGCATGCTTGTCTGAAGGAAGAACAGTACTGGCTCTGGAGCAGCATGTGTAGGCTACAGGTTGTGTCTGTGAGGAGTCTGGAGTCGCTAGGGCAACGGGTCTGCCTGCTCTGCTCTGAGAAGATGGGGAGGAGCAGACGGGTAAGAACAGAGAGGAGAAAAAGCAGCAAGGTACTCAAGATAGTGGCAGCTGTACAAATAAGTCTTCCAAAGGGCTTTAACTTCTCAAACACGGCAGAAAGCTAACACAATATGATGCTATGTCACCTTATTAATTCAGCCACTTACTTAGATTAACTAGCAAGTTAAACTTAGGGGTTGTGTTAATGAAGAATTCTGCATTTTTCACGCAGGAAAAAAAGATTAAACGCATAAGAAATATCTTGCTGTGTTTTTTAAATGCAGATTTAAAATGCTTCTTATTGTAATTTCTGCTTGGCATCAGACTAATTTTGTGCTCCATTTGCAGTTCTCCACTCAGAGATTCCCCTCTGTTTGAGTCAGGTTGTTGAGTAGGCTAAATTAGCTGCATTAGCTAGCTAGCTAAGTAGGTGAAATTGAGAAAAAAAAAATACAATAAAATATAGCTATCGCTGTCGCTCTCTGCTGCCTATTTATTTTGGAAGAAATGTATTTGTTAAAAACTGTTCAATTATTGTATTTTTCTCTCTTCGAATCAACTACTCACCTCATGTTATGCACTGCTGTGCTAGCTAGCTGTGGCTTATGCTTTCAGTACTATATTCATTCTCTGATCCTTTGATTGGATAGACAACATGTCAGTTTATGCTGCAAGAGCTCTGATAAGTTGAAGGACGCCCTCCAGAAGTCGTCATACTTACTTTGTACATCTATGGAAGGGGGTGAGAACCATGAGCCTCCTAAGTTTTGTATTGAAGTGAATATACCCAGAGGAGGACAAAAATTGCTGTCCTCCAGCTACACCATGGTGCTACCCTACAGAGTGCTGTTGAGGCTACTGTAGACCTTCATTGCAAAACAGTGTTTTTTAATCAGTTATTTGGTGACGTGAATATATTTAGTACAGTTTTAACTAAAAATAATAGCTTTTTAAAAGTTTCAGTATTTTTATTTTTATGAAATTCCTGGTCCTCCCCTTCCTCCTCTGAGGATCCTCCACTGTTTCATACCTATTGCACCTCATGCCATGCATGTTCATAATAACTACTGCTTAGGGGTGTATAAGAGCAATCATTTTATTGTTGTTTTGTCATTTGAAATATTTCAGTTGTATTCTAAGATGTTGTCATGTGTGTTTTAGATGTGTCTTTTAGTTAATCACTTGTCAGATTGAGGAGTTATGCTCTCGTGTTTGTGAGTCAGTAGCTAGGTTTCCATCCAATTGGCGACAGATTTGCATGTGAACATAAAAAAATCAGCATAAATAAATCTGCGCATTTTCCAGATGTGCTTCCATCAATTTGACTTGATGTGGATAAAAGTCTGTGAGTGATGACGTAGTGCATATAAAAATTACTTTTGCGGTAAAATTCCCATGTACCGAATAGAAAATACAAGTTAAATGGGTTTCCATCTCATTTTCAACTCTACACACTTTTTGTGTTGTATAGCGAATGTGCCCACAAGCCATCTAGCCTAAAGCTCGCAGATACAGTGCGGGTATATCCTACATTATGAGATTATTATAGATTATTTTAATTTGTCAAACAGCAGCCAAGCTTTGATCATCATGTCACCAGAATAAGACCCTCTATAATTATTGGAAAGGAACATCAGCACAGCACCGTGCACTTTCAACACCCTGTGATGTCCATTATAACGTATTTCATGTATAGCGGAAAAAATCTGCATGGTTTCCCGAGGCGTAGTGAGAAGACAACACACCATATCATCGCGTGACTCCACGTTTACTTCGATATGATGGTTATTATATCAGTATGTGCACTTAAAGGCGTTTCCACCGCCATTTCTCACATTAACAAATTTTACTGATACAAAAAGATCCGACCATGTCGAATTAACAAAAATTGTCGGTTGGCATTTATACAATTGTACCGAAACTTCCTGTTTCCGTCACAGCTGTCGTGATTTTTTTTTAATACAGTATGACTTTACTCACATAAAGACTGTGGATGGAAACCTGGTTAAGGTTGTAAATCACATTGAGCTCAATGGTGTGTAATCAAGTTGTTATCTGTGCTTTCTGATGGAATGATTGCACATGTAATGTGCCATTCAGTGCAATGAAGACTTATTTTGCCCTGAAGTAAATTACCCACTGTACACACTGCCTGCCAGCCACGCCTATCTCTTAAAACACACAATGGTGAATTATTAGATGCTTTATTAATGTTTCCTTTTTATTCTTGGAGGATAATTGTAGGTGCTGAAAAAATTCTCAGTTGTTTACTAGAAGAGCACCTTCACTTTTGAACATCTTTTTTTGGCGTGTCTCTGTAATTACGTGTCAAATTCAACAAAAATGTGCAAGGACTTTAACTGCATATGCGGTGTGGCAAGATGTGTCTTGAAATGTCAGCTGGCTATGATTTATGATGATTTATGTTTCTGGTGTGTCAGCAATATGGGACATGTTCAGTAGAGGAGCCTCCCAGGCCCAGCCGTTGCAGGAAGCGGTACAACAGTATACACTACACCAGTGTAGTCCCCCGCCTCACTCTGCATTATACCTGTTTTTCAGTGCCCATTCCTCTTTTTCAGTTCCTTGGTTTCTTGTGAATTTGAATTAAATTCAATGACGGTGCTCAATCAATTGTATTTTATAGTCCAAGGGATGTACTGAAGACAAAAACCCAGTGAAATTGCTGTGATGGGTAGGGCAAGTGTGTGTGTACATGAGAAAAGGAGGACAACAGGAGGAGAGGAGTGAGTTGTTCTCCTGTTGCCCTGATGCACTACAAGGCTCTCCCCACATATTGTATCCTGCTTTTATATTAATTACAACATGCATTATCAGCTGTGAGTCGCTAACCTCAGCAAATAGAGAAGGCAGCCACGGGTGACCAAGCTTGCCTTGTATCTTATTTTCCATCTAGTCTATCTATTATCTGTATGCCTGTCTGTCTGTCTCCCTGCCTGTCTCCCTGCCTGCCTGTCTGTCTGCCAGTCTGTCTGCCTGTCAGACGGTCTGTCTGTCTCTCTGCCTGTCTCCCTGCCTGCCTGTCTGTCTGCCTGTGTGCCTGTCTGCGCTGTGTGTTGTGTTGCGTTCGCATCGTTGCTGCTCTGGTCTCTCCTGGTAACAGTGCTCTTTAACACAATTAGAGAAGAGCATGGAGTGAACCCTGTTTGACTCCTAATGATGCCAAGCTACAGGGAGTAGTCACATGACGTGGTGCTACAGGCATTGTGATTTGTTGTTGTTGTGATCTTGGTTTTTAGATTGACGAAAAAAGACCCTTTTGGGTGAAGTATTTTTTTTTTAACGTCTTGTTTGAACTTTAATGGACTCATGGGAGGCCTGCTATCTGTGTTTGTGAGTGTGTGTCTGCCTGTGTATTGGTAATGCAGGCCTTGGTGTGCGCTCACCTTTCATAGCTTGGAGAGGTTCACTGAATAATTCACAGCAGGGAAAGGAAGGCTATTGCTTTTGTCGCCCTGTTGAGTGTGGAAAGTTAACGCAGGTGTTGGGATATTTGTTGCCATGTTATGCGAGAGCGGTTATTGATGAGAGGTGAGCGACATCTACGCATAGTGAAGCACCTGTTTGACCAAATGAAAACATAAGCATTTGTTTGGACCTACATCATTTTCCTACAGTTGTTTGGTCTTTGCTTATGTTACAGTGACCAACAGGGCCTAGTTTAGTCCAAGGCCTAGATCCCTGGCCAAGCTTCCATTTACTGTACTTCTGGCTAGCAAATCACTGCCAAATATCACTCCCATTAGCTAAGCTGTCTCTGAATAGAATTTAGTACCAGAGCCTTTAAAAATGACACATTACTGTGCTATGATAGCTAAATTTAGTCCTATGGATTCAGCCGTTGCATTAAATCCATGTAGTTCCCTGGCATAGCTGGCCGTCAGATCCGAGGCTGTCCTGACTGGCTGCAGTGTTGTGGAGAAAGCGAGAGATAGAGAAAGAGAGTCTGAGAGTCATTGAGTTAGTTAGCGTACTGTAGAGTAGCCTTCTAGGTCAGTCTGGCCGGCAATGGGTGTTTCAGTGATCAGGAAGTGGAACCCAGTCATTTTCTTCCCTTAGAGCAACAAGAGCCCATTTGGGGTCTGTGGAGCCTGGCTCTGGCTAAATACATCATGCACTGCCTGGGCTCTTGAGGCTGCGTCCCACCGAGACACATTTTCAGCCTCTTTATAAACGAATCGGCTGCATATCTGGTGGCTGGGGTTTGGACTTCATGGCCTCCGAGAATGGAGACACTATTTATCTGTCTCAGTCGCTATTCTTTTATCTCTCTGTCTCCCTGTCTTTCTCTCTCTCAGTCTCTCTCCCCTCTGTCTCAGCCTGCCTCCCTCCCTTTGCCTGCCCTTCCTTTTTTAATGACATTGGCTTAATAGAAGTGTAATAAGATGGCTCACGTTAGTGTTGTTACCCTCTATGTAATAAATATACAGATAATTGTAAAGGAAGGCTCTTGACCGCATCGAAGCCCACCTCTTTTCCACTCCCTCATTCAGAAGGGCTAAAACCCATGCGGGGGCTATTGTCCGGCCTGCCTTATTTCCCCCCACCTCCTCTCCTCTTCTGGGTAATTCTCCCAGCTCTTTATATGATTGCCATCCGGAGAACAGCTGACGCTGAGAGGGGTTGTAGTGGAGTGCTGGGGCTGAAGGGCCTGTGTCTGCCTGCTGTTTTCCACTCCGCTCCGAGCTGTTTGAGAACACAGTCTTCCTCCCCAAAAACTTACCAGATGAAAGGAGGGCCGCTGAGCTGCTCGTAGGCACAGCCAGAGCCAGAGCAGCAACGGCAGTACATAAGGACCAACCAGCCAGTCAGCTAACCGCTCTGTGCTGCTGCCTCATAGCCTTTCCTCGTGAACTCCTCTCCAGGAAATATCCTGTCTGTCCTCCCCCAGAACTGCTCACTCAAACTGGGGCAGCCTCACTAGCAGGCAAACATTCAGCAGGATCACTACTGAGCTTAAGGTGATTGGTAAAAACAGTCTCTTTTGAAATAATTCTGTGGCCTGTACTTTCCCTCCTGCTTTTAATATATGTGTGTGTGTTTGAGACAAAAACAAATTGAGCTGGGAGAAGTGGACTAAGGTTTGTGGGAAGCCTTGGTGCAGGCCTGTGTTTGTTTGGCTTGGGCTCCTTTCAAGGGGCTGCTTCTCCAGGGCCCCAGACAAGTTGGGCCAACATTTTGTCATTTTTTAAAAAGGTGACAAGTTAAGTTGGGATAGACTAGACTTTGTTTGTATGTGTGTGTGTGTTATGGTGTATGTGAGCGATGTCTGTGTGATTGTAAATGTAAATGTATGTGTGTGTGTGTGTGTGTGTGTGTGTGTGTGTGTGTATGTGTGTGTGTGTGTGTGTGTGTGTGTGTGTGTGTGTGTGTGTGTGTGTGTGTGTGTGTGTGTGTGTGTGTGTGTGTGTGTGTGTGTGTGTGTGTGTGTGTGTGTGTGTGTGTGACTCATGTGTCTATCTGTACTGTGTGTATAGGAGTGACGTGGTCAGTCTATCCCTCTGTGGTGTGAATGGCAGAGGAAATTCCACTTGTAGCCTGCCTTCGTGTGGCACTGATAAAGCCTTTCCTGTACTGTGCTGTAGGACGCCAGTTCCCCGGTCCGGACCAGCAGGGACCTGGGAATGACCAGGAGAGAGAGAAGGAGGAGAAAGAGAAAACGGGAGGAGAGAGAGAACAAGGAGAGAGAGGGAGGAGAGAAAGGGAGGAGAGAGAGGAAGAAGAGAATGGAAAAAGAGAGATGAAGGAGAGGGAGGGAGGGAGGAGAGAGAGGGAGGAGACCGAGGGAGGAAAAAGGGGAGTAGAGAAAGGGAGGAGTAACTGTACTTATGAGCTCCAAGTTTTTATTGTGCAAACCATGCCACTATTGGAGCCAGTTGTCTCTGTAGGAGTGTTCTGAGCTTTCTCTGAATGTATGTGTCTCTCTGGGTGTGTGTGTCTCTCTGTGTGTCTCTCTGTGTGTGTGTGTGTGTGTGTGTGTGTGTGTGTGTGTGTGTGTGTGTGTGTGTGTGTGTGTGTGTGTGTGTGTGTGTGTGTGTGTGTGTGTGTGTGTGTGTGTGTGTGTGTGTGTGTGTGTGCATTGTTTGGCAGATTAGAGGGAGAATCACTGTCATCTCTTATGTTCATTTCTGACAGTGCTGATGATGAATAGCTCTTGTGGTGTATTTAGACTTCTTTCCTCGATATTCCTCACTTGACACGGAAGTCTCAATTGGTTACGGTATAAACTAAGTCCACGGGCCCGGCCATATGTGTTTAGACAATTCTTCAGCGAGCGCCCTGCCTGCACCGTTCAAAATCAGACTCCACATTAACTGTCTTCTCTGTGTTGTGTGCTCTTATGTGTTAATGAAACTGTGTGATTGCAGAGTTTAGACATTAGTGCATGTGGCTTTTGTCTTTCTGCTTTTGATTGTAGCAGCGTTGTTGATTGTGTGCTAGGGGGAATGAGTAGAGGTCTTTGCTTTCCCAAGGAATGCAAGCAGTCACAGAGATCCTCGCTGCACTGTAGACCCTTACAGATGTCACTCTGATGTTTCCAACATACTCATGTGGTCTCCCGCTCTCTTTTCCCCTCTCCCCATCTCTCTCCTCCTCCTTCCTGCTCTCCTCTCCTGGTTTGCGGTTTGGATGGATCCCTCTCTCTCTCTTTTGTAAAACTCCAAACAGAACCCAGCTTCCTGGAGAGACCACGATGACGCCACCTCCACACACTCGGCCGGCACACCAGGGCCCTCCAGCGGGGGCCACGCTTCACAGAGCGGTGACAACAGCAGCGAGCAAGGTGAGCCAGCATACACACATGCACACAGGTATGCACGCATGCACACACCCACACAAACACATACACGCACGCAATGTAACATTTTAAGGATTTGCCAATCCACCGCTTTATAGGACTAGAATAAATGGATGACATTGTCACTTACTCTTCAACTCCTCATTAGAAATAGTGTTGAAGTGTCCATTTTCTCTCACTTGTGCGCACACACGTGCACGTGCACGCACACGCACACGCACACGCACAGCACAGCACAGCACTGTACAGCACATAACATCACAGCACAGTACAGCACAAAACAGTACAGAACAGCACAGCACAGCACATAACAGCACAGTACAGCACAGTACAGCACAGCACATAACAGCACAGCACAGCACAGTACAGCACATAACAGCACAGCACAGCACAGTACAGCACATAACAGCACATAACAGCACAGTACAGCACAGCACATAACAGCACAGCACAGCACAGTACAGCACATAACAGCACATCACAGCACAGTACAGCACAGTACAGCACAGTACAGCACAGCACATAACAGCACAGCACAGTACAGTACAGCACAGTGCAGGACATAACAGCACAGCACAGCATAGTACAGCACAGCACATAACAGTACAGCACAGCACAGCACATTATTAACTGCTGTAACTGTAGCTATTTAGGGGTGGAGTTGAACAGGGCTCTAAGAAAAGCAGGTGATTAATAGGATATTTGTGCCAGTTTTCACTAGCATTTAAAACATATTAACGTTGCTAGCATGACAAGCCTAATTACAACTCAGAACAACTTGTGTTTTTATCTGGCTCTAGACTGGATGGACTGCTTGCCAGCCAGCCTGCCACAATGCATTAAAAAGAACAACCTGTACACAATATTATAGTTATAATGCAAGTCATGTCTGTGAGTCTGCATTTTGGATAGTTACAGTGTTCTGACTTTCTAGTATTCACATTTGTTGAAGTATTCAAACGAAGACATCAACGCAAGGCATCACACCAAAACAGAACTAACAAACTTGTTTCAATTCATGAATAAGGGATTCAACACTGTTATCTTAATAGTGTCTTTGCTAAGACAACAGTGGTGATTAGCCACTAGCCTTTCCTTTCTTGTCCTGCCCTTGTTTTCAATGTTCTCTGTTGCAGTCAGAGCTCCTTTTACTGGCGGCTGTGTGTGTGTGTGTGTGTGTGTGTGTGTGTGTGTGTGTGTGTGTGTGTGTGTGTGTGTGTGTGTGTGTGTGTGTGTGTGTGTGTGTGTGTGTGTGTGTGTGTGTGTGTGTGTGTGTGTGTGTGTGTGTGTGTGTGTGTGTGTGTCTGTTTCCGTCTGGGGTTTGCATGGAATTTCATCACACACACACACACTCTTCTCCCTCACACTGTGTGTGTCCACAACAGGCCAGATGCTTGTCAAGTTCAATCACGGCTATCCTTTTGCAGATAGGCAATCAAATATATTGATGGTGTGTGTGTGTGTTCTGTGGTTGTGCTGGTTTAATCATAGAGTCTGTCTGAGTCTGTGAGTCTGTCGGAGTGGCTGTGTTGCTGAGCCATTACTGACCACAGAGACACTCCTAGAGTAGACCTTTGTGGTGGGCCCGTGTCAGGACTAGTTGCATCAAAGGCAGCTGACTGGCTGAACAAAAGGGGCTTGGCCTTGACAGTATCTCCGGTTCTCGAGGTGCACCGCGATTTAGAGAGGATCTGGCCAGTCACTGTGGCCTGTGTCTGGCAAGGTGAACAGTAGCTCTGAGATTCAGTCAAAGCCAGTACAGGAGCCCTCCTTTCATAGAGACTAAGCGATGCAGAAAAGAAGGCTGCACAAGGGAGAGAAATAATAGAGAGAGGGAGGAAGTAGAAAGAAATGCACTCCCTATTGATTATCTTACACGCATATGTACAAGTGACCTGTAATCCACAGAGCACTTATCGACTCCTCTCATCACCGGATCCAGTAACAGCTGATCAATATGGGCCAAGACAGTTACCGTACGACGCTGAGCACTGGGCCAAGTAGGACCCAGACCAGATCTGGGCCTCCCTGCCCCAGACCAGACCTGTGCCTCCCTGCCCCAGACCAGACCTGGGCCTCCCTGCCCCAGACCTAGGCCTCCCTGCCCCAGACTAGACCTGGGCCTCCCTGCCCCAGACCAGACCTGGGCCTCCCTGCCCCAGACTAAAAGGGGATAAATGCTGTACTTACCTCCAGCTCAAACCCCTGAGTGAAAAAAAGGAAAATAAGGAGGAGGGGGATAGAACAAAAGAAAGAGGAGAGAGAAAAAGAGATGCCAAAACGAGGAGGTGTAGAGAGAAAGGAGTAGAAAGAACAGAGTAGGGAAAATGAGGAGAGAAAATCAAGACAGAGAGAAAAAAAGAGTACGAATGAGAAAAAATAAGAGAGAAAGGAGCGAGAGAGAGGAGGCAGCTGATTTAATGGTCTAATGAGGCCGTCCTCCAGCCAGTTGTTTCGTGTGAGGCTCGCTCTGACCTTTAGCTCCGCTCGGGAGCCCGTCCGCCTCATTTTTCACATTCTTGCAATTACGTTTACGCTTGAAGCTCTCCTTGACTCACAACTCTGGCCCTTCCACTCTGACAGAGCCCCCTGTCCTCTCCCCTCCACTCTACTCCTCTCCATGCATGGATAGCCTTCTCATCTCAACCATATTTCCACGTTACAAAAATACACTCCATAGTCTGAACACTTAAGCCCACAGAGAAAGAGCCAAACGTGTGCCTCACCTAATTAATCAGGTATTTAACAGGTTAGCCTCTGTTAAAATGGGTGGAGGTTGAGGTACTGTAGAAAGAAAGAAAGAAAGAAAGAAAGAAAGAAAGAAAGAAAGAATGAAGGGAAAGGGATAGAGAGAAAGAGATAGAGAGTCAGGGAGGCGGAAGGAAAGACAAGAGCTGTAAGGAACGAACAAAAAAAACATAAGTGAATCATCCTTTCCTGCAGTCAATGACCAAAAGCCCCCTCTTTGGCCTCATGGGTGGAATGTTACTCATATTTTTAATAATTTCATAATTAATAAAGTTTTTAACTTTTTTTATGACGGAAATCCAGTGTTTCTATATCAAACAGTTTTGTTATATTTCAGTCTTCTGTGATGTATATAAAGTGTAATATTGGGATCCAATCTCAAAATGTATAACATTTCACCTCTATATCTGACATGGTACAGGTGTCTGCTTTTTTGTAAGCCCATAACCATGTGTGTGAGGTGTATACTTTTGTTTCAAAGTAGATTTGTTTAAGACTACCAATAATTACTCTGTGTGGGCCTGATTTAGCCCACTGCAGGTTGAAAGAATAGTGGGGCTTAAAAAAATCGCTTAATTTCTTTTAAATGAGAAGTCTTAAGGCCACCTTTTTGGGTCTTGTATTTTCTAGCGTGTGTTGAAATGTTCCTGATTTATATAACCTACACAGGGGTCTCTGACAATGGCTAAGTGGATGCGTTGGCGAGTGTGAATTCTCCTGTTTTCCTCCTCATGTTAATCAGTCATTACTTTGACGGTTTATAGATCCTGTTAGGTAAATTACATGACAGCATACACCTCTCATACCTTTCCCTCCCTTCTGAGAAAGAGAGAGAGAGTGAGTGTAGATACAGGCCTAGAGAAAATGTACATTCGTAACAACATAATCTCTCGCTTGTATCTCAGCACTGAGCATTATTCTGAACCCCTGCCAGAAAACATTTGAACTTCTCTAGGGTAGGGGGCAGCATTCAGAATTTTGGATGAAAAGCATGCCCAAATTAAACTGCCTGCTTCTCGGGCCCAGAAGATATTATATGTATATAACTGGTAGATTTGGATAGAAAACACTCTAAAGTTTCCAAAACTGTTAAAATAGTGTCTGTGAGTATAACAGAACTGATTTGGCAGGCGAAAACCTGAGAAAAATCCATTCGGGAAGTAGTTTTGTTTTTGTTTTTGTAGTTTTCTATTCAATGCCATTACAGTATCCATTGACTTAGGACTCAAATTGCAGTTCCTATGCCTTCCACTAGATGTCAACAGTCTTTAGAAATTGTTTCAGGCTTGTATTCTGAAAAATGAGGAAGTAAGAGCAGTCTGAATGAGTGGACACTAAAGTGTCACAGAGCTTTTTCATGCAAACGACCGAGAGAGTGCCTTTCTTGTTTACCTTTTATATTGATGACGTTATTGTCCGGTTGAAATATTATCGATTATTTAGGCTAAAAACAACCTGAGGATTGAATATAAACATCGTTTGACATGTTTCTATGAACTTTACGGATACAATTTGGATTTTTTGTCTGCCTGTAATGACTGCGTTTGAGCCTGTGGATTACTGAAGAAAACGCGGGAACAAAACGGAGTTTTTTGGATATAAAGAGACTATCGAACAAAAGGAACATTTATTGAGTAAATGAATGTCTGCTGAGTGCAACCATATGAAGATCATCAAAGGTAAGGGATGAATTTTATCTCTTTCTGACTTGTGTAACTCTTCTACTTGGCTGGTTACTGTTTGTAATGATTTGTCTGCTGTTTGTAATGTTCTCTATTAATCGTGAGGTATGTTTTCGTCGTAAAGCATTTTAAAAATCTGACACCGTGGTTGGATTCACAAGAAGTTCATCTTTAAACCTATGTAAAATATGTTTTGTTTTCTGAATTCTTATAATGAGTATTTCTGTATTTGAATTTGGCGCGTGGTGGGACGCTAACTTCTCACATACCCAAGAGAGGTTAACCAGTGAGAAAATATGTGTATCCCCTCTTAAGGAATCATTTATTGTGAAGCAGTAAGCAAGGTGAAGCATGCTCATAGCTGTCAGTAGAGATTGCCAGTTAAGGTTTTGACACATTGGAGAGAGGGTTTGGGTACAGCACACAGGCCTGCTAACACCCCACCCCCCTCCCTCCTCATCCTCCACCTTATTCGCTCACACACTTTTTTTCCACTCTGAAATCCCTTCCAAAAATGAAAATATGAATTATCACCTTGGGGGGAAATTCTGCACTCTTACTTACTGTCTGTGATTAGAACTCCATGTGTTCTAGCTTGATAAACAGCAGTGGTGCATGGGAGAAGTTTCAATAGGCTTCCTTACAGATTGCAGCTCAGTGCTCTCCACTATCAGAGCATCAGTGTTGGCTCGTCTTGTAGCCCTTTTGATTAGCAGCACCTTTGATTTATTCTGAGCTTATCTTGAGACACCAGAAACGTAAATGAAGTAGTAATAAGTCAGACCTGATGTCAGTGGCTGTTTAAAAATAGGAGTTTATTTCGAAGAAGGTGGCCAATATCAGTTTAAAACACCCAAAGTGTGTTTGAGCTGGAAACGGATGAAGCATACTCCACTTCATGTCCATGCCAAACATTGTACAGTCAGATACACTCATAGACTCACTCAACTACAGTAAATCCTCACTACTGATACAACTTCAAGGTAGGGAAGCTCCCTCCCTCCCTCCCTCCCTCCCTCCCTCCCTCCCTCCCTCCCTCCCTTTCTTCAGTCCGCTCCTATAATTATTAGATATGCATGAAAACCAAATCCATGTTGACATCTTGAGTGGTGAGCAAAAGGCCTCTCCGTACCATTCCCCCCATTTTACTACCAAAAGCCCCAGCAAAAAAAAGAGAAAACGTTTTGTACATTTTCTCAGCAATTGAACAATCCTCCATGTTCTGCAGCTACACAGACTCCCCTGAGAGGTACAGAGAGAGAAAGATAGAGGTTGAGGGAGAGAGAGGTTGAGGGAGAGAGGTTGAGGGAGCAAGAGAGGTTGAGGGAGAGAGAGAGAGATTGAGGGAGAGAGAGGTTGAAGGAGAGAGAGAGAGAGTTTTAGGGAGAGAGAGAGAGAGGTTGAGGGAGAGAGAGAGAGTGGTGGGGCTTGGTGGGAGCGTGCTACAGTAGCCCTGGTGGCGGTGTGGTGTGTGTGTTTTCAGTGTGTGTTGGAGTGTGTGCAGCTCGCCCATCCCTGGCCAGGGGCCCCTCTAGGCAGGGCCATTGTGGTTGAGCTCACCAGAGGGGGGTCATTCCTTGTGGGGACACGGCTCCCTGGCCAAACCCAGAAATCTGTCAGTTTCCAGACCTTTGGCTTATTTTTCTCTTTTTTCAAGGCCCTGGTACAGCTTTACTGTGTGCTCAAATGAAGTCCCCCCCACAATAAGAGAAGTAAAAGGAAACCACAACAGAAAGGAAGCCAGGGACTCAGCTAAAACACAAGATGGAAGCCTTGTTGCATTGTTGTGTCTGCTGTTCCTGCCCTGTGTGTATGTGCTAGTTGGCTGTCTCTGGGTGCCTGTTAGAGTTTAATTTAGACTAGTAATTAAAGCTGAATACTGGCCAATAAACAACAGATAAACAGTAAAGCAGAACCGGGCCCTGCTGTTTTATGGCCGTCACTCCCAGCTGTTAGAGGACTGATAACTTTTACACAGTGCCCCTACCTCACCACAACACCACAGCAGTGGAAACAGGCAGGCTAGACGTTCCTCCTTCTTTCAAAACAATACAGAGAGCAGAGAGAGATGCTCAAGAAGGACAGAGCGAAAGAGAGAGAGAGAGAGAGAGAGATAGAAAGAGGATGAAGTGAGGGCAGCCAGGGTGAGGATAGCAGCAGCCAGGGTGAAAGGTTTAGGAAGAGGAGCCTGCCCTCAGTAGATTGCTTACAAAACCACTTAAATGGCAACAATGATCGCATTCACAATAAATTAAGAGCTATCGTGATGTGCCTGGTGTGCCTTCCGCCTGTGGCTTTCACTGGCATTTGGGCCGTCGGTCACTGTGCCCACAAATCTTATTGACACCCAGGAGAATGGATAAACACAGAGCTTTCCTACACAGGCCTGGCCTACCCGTAGCATGACTTTCCAACATGCATAACGTTACTACATGAAGAGTTCTCCATGGGGTTGTTGTCTACATATGGGTTGTAAAGCTGTGTCACTACATGTCCAGACCATGCTAGTCAGGTGTCTGTGGCGTTGTTGTGAAAACAGTATCAGTGTCTCTGGGTTTGTTCAGAAGGGGCAGGGCTTTTGTTGAAAGCTGAGAATAGTTGCTCCGGAGGGGGAAGAAAACACAGAACAGAGGGGATACTTTCATGATCCCATTAGCATAAGAGTGGCTAAATTATTCATGCAGAGTGCTTAATCTATGGGGCCAGTATAGTTAATGCACATAGTTTTAAAATGGATCTCTCCTGCTCCCTCCACTCCGCACTGAGACCAGATTCTTGCTGGATTCAGCATTCACAGGCATTTACAGGCATTCACAGGCATTCACAGGGCCTCACTCTCAGACGCACGTTGGTGTACACACACACACACACACACACACACACACACACACACACACACACACACACACACACACACACACACACACACACACACACACACACACACACACACACACACATTGCTTTGCTCCAAGCTGTTTCAAGGGGCTCAGTTCTCAGGCTCATCCCCCTCTCTTTTAGTCTCTCTCTATCTCTCTTTCCACCTCCCTCCCTCACTCACTGCAGACTATCTGGCCCTTTTCCAAATGGTGATTAAACAGAATGATCAGCTCCCCCCTCCTCTCTCTCTCAGCCCCCCCTCTCTGTTCTCTCTCTTAACATGCTGGAATCTGTGAGAAAAAAAGCACACATCAAAAGAATAGAAAGAAAAGAAGCGTTAATGCTCTCCAGTAAGTCTACCAGAGGATCTCCAGTAAGTCTACCAGAGGATTTCACCCACTCCCTCCTTTCCTGCCTTCCCCAAGCTTTCCCCTCCACTCTGCACCCCAACCACTCTCCTCTCCACTCCACTCTCCTCTCCTCCTCTCCTCCTCTCCACTCCTCTCCTCTCCTCTCCTGTCCTCTCCTCTCCTCTCCTCTCTTCCCTTCCCTTTGGTTCTCAGATGTTCCTCAGGCTGTCCCTCCCTCCCTCCCTCCCTCCCTCCCTCCCTCCCTCCCTCCCTCCCTCCCTCCCTCCCTCCCTCCCTTTCTGGCTGTGGCTAGGTCCCTCTGGTCCATAATCATGAACAGGCCACCAGCCCAGTTCAGCTCGGCCCGGCTCTGATCAACCCGAGCCTGGATCCTCTCCCTTTCTTTTCTCCCTCTGCAGCGGGAAAGACACATTAACTGGGTCAAGCTAATGTGCAAACTAATGTTTGCTGGACATAGGGAAAAAATTACTAAAATTATTCTGACAGCAGCTGAAGAGAATGTATGTTATGCGCCATCAGGGGAAAGCTTCTTTCTTTCTTTCTTTCTTTCTTTCTTTCTTTCTTTCTTTCTTTCTTTCTTTCTTTCTTTCTTTCTTTCTTTCTTTCTTTCTTTCTTTCTTTCTGTCCTCTCTTTTAGTAGATGAAGACCAGCTTCTCTGGAAGTGAGTTGGGTGTAATTAAAAAACAGAGAGGAAATGATGGGGGGAAACAGGAAAGCAATCATGATTGAACTATATGAAGCATGGTGACCTGTTCTGTGTGTTGCACCTCATGGGCTAGAAAGAGAGAGAGAGAAATAGAGTAAGATGTAAATAGAGATATTGAGTAAGTAAGATGTAGAGCAAGGAAAGAGAGAGAAGGGTAGAAATAGAGAATTATAGTAAGAGAGAGACAGTAATAGAGAGAGCGAGATACAGAAGGACTAATAGAGAGAGAGAGACAGTAATAGAGAGAGACAGACAGTAATAGAGAGAGAGAGACAGTAGTAGAAAGAGAGAGAGACAGTAATCGAGAGAGAGAGAGAGAGAGAGAGATAGTAATAGAGAGAGAGATAGTAATAGAGACAGAGATAGTAATAGAGAGAGAGAGATAGTTATAGATAGAGAGAGACAGTAATAGAGAGAGAGAGACAGTAATCGAGAGAGAGAGATAGTAATAGAGAGAGAGAGATAGTAATAGAGAGAGATAGACAGTAATAGAGAGAGAGACAGTAATAGAGAGAGAGACAGTAATAGAGAGAGACAGTAATAGAGAGAGAGATAGTAATAGAGAGAGATATAGACAGTAATATAGAGAGAGAGAGTAATAGAGAGAGTAATAGAGAGAGAGACAGTAATAGAGTGAGAGAGAGATAGTAATAGAGAGAGAGATAGACAGTAATAGAGAGAGATTGACAGTAATAGAGAGAGAGAGAGATAGACAGTAATAGAGAGAGAGATTGACAGTAATAGAGAGAGATAGTAATAGAGAGAGAGAGACAGTAATATATAGAGAGAGATCGTAATAGAGAGAGAGATAGACACTAATAGAGAGAGAGAGAGATAGTAATAGAGAGATAGACATTAATAGAGAGAGAGAGAGACAGTAATAGATAGAGAGAGATAGTAATAGAGAGAGAGATAGTAATAGAGAGAGATAGTAATAGAGAGAGAGATAGTAATAGAGATAGATAGTAATAGAGAGAGAGAGAGAGAGAGACCGTAATAGAGAGAGAGAGACAGTATTAGAGAGAGAGATAGTAATAGAGAGAGAGATAGATAGATAGTAATAGAGAGAGACAGTAATAGAGAGAGAGAGAGAGAGAGAGAGAGAGAGAGAGAGAGAGTAATATATATAGAGAGAGATAGTAATAGAGAGAGGAAGACAATAATAGAGAGAGAGATAGTAATAGAGAGAGATATACATTAATAGAGAGAGACAGTAATAGAGAGAGAGAGAGACAGTAATAGAGAGAGAGAGAGAGAGATAGGCATTAATTGAGAGAGAGATAGTAATAGAGATAGAGATAGTAATAGAGAGAGATAGACAGTAATAGAGAGAGAGATAGTAATAGAGAGAGAGATAGACAGTAATAGAGAGAGGTTGACAGTAATAGAGAGAGATATAGTAATAGAGAGAGAGATAGACAGCAATATAGAGAGAGATAGTAATAGAGAGAGACATTAATAGAGAGAGAGATAGTAATAGAGAGAGAGGGAGAGAGAGATAGACAGTAATAGAGAGAGATTGACAGTAATAGAGAGAGAGAGAGACAGTAATATAGAGAGAGAGATAGTAATAGAGAGAGAGATAGTAATAGAGAGAAATATACAATAATAGAGAGAGAGACAGTAATAGAGAGCGAGAGATAGTAAGAGAGAGAGATAGTAATAGAGAGAGAGAGAGAGATAGTAATAGAGAGAGAGAGAGACAGTAATATATAGAGAGAGAGACAGTAATAGAGAGAGAGATAGTAATAGAGAGAGAGAGATAGTAATAGAGAGAGATATACATTAATAGAGAGAGACAGTAATAGAGAGAGAGAGAGACAGTAATAGAGAGAGAGAGAGAGAGAGAGAGAGATAGGCAGTAATCGAGAGAGAGATAGTAATAGAGATAGAGGTAGTAATAGAGAGAGATAGACAGTAATAGAGAGAGAGACAGTAATATAGAGAGAGAGATAGTAATAGAGAGAGAGATAGACAGTAATAGAGAGAGATTGACAGTAATAGAGAGAGAGAGAGATAGACAGTAATAGAGAGAGATATAGTAATAGAGAGAGAGATAGCAATATAGAGAGAGATGGTAATAGAGAGAGGCATTAATAGAGAGAGAGATAGTAATAGAGAGAGCGAGAGAGAGAGTAATGGAGAGAGAGAGATAGTAATAGAGAGAGAGAAATAGTAATAGAGAGAGAGATAGACAGTAATAGAGAGAGATTGTCAGTAATAGAGAGAGAGATAGACAGGAATAGAGAGAGAGATTGACAGTAGTAGAGAGAGATAGTAACAGAGAGAGAGAGACAGTAATATATAGAGAGAGATAGTAATATAGAGAGAGATAGTAATAGAGAGAGATAGACAATAATAGAGAGAGAGACAGTAATAGAGAGAGATATAGTAATAGAGATAGTAATAGAGAGAGATAGTAATAGAGAGAGATAGTAATAGAGAGAGATAGTAATGGAGAGAGAGATAGACAGTAATAGAGAGAGAGAGATAGTAATAGAGAGAGATAGTAATAGAGAGAGAGATATAGAGTAATAGAGAGAGAGATAGACAGTAAAGGATGACAATGCTGCTGTATTTTTTACAAGGATGACAATGCTGTTCGGCCTCTTTAAAGGGATACTGCTTTCCCAGGAAATTGTGGATCTTGTTTTAAGAGGCGATAATCCAATTGATCTAGTCGCCACCAGATTTGTTGTGTGTGTGTTTGTGTGTAAAGCAACGAGAGAGAGTTCCAGAGACAGTCAGGTGCCATAGGCAGCCCCAGGCTATGTCTGGCCTGACCCCGGTCCCCATTCTAGCTGAGAGAGAGGTTAGGGAGGCCACATCTGTCAAAGGCGCACCTGCGGGGGGACTCCAGTGCCCTGCATAGCTGCTCAGCCAGCCCCGTTTAAGGTGTCCTTAGTTGGTATTTAACCCTGACTCCCAGCGTCTCCTTCCTCGCACGCTTCTTTGTGTTTGACCAATGAGCCTTGCTCTTTTACTTTCTTCATTCTTCTGTCTCCCTTAACTCTCTAATCCATCCTGTAACCCCCCCCCCCCTCCCTCGAGTCTCTTAACCCCACCTCAAAGCTAGAGTCGCCAAAAAATGATAAATGAATAAATAAAAAGTAAAGCATTGTTGAAGGTAAGTGTATTGCTAGCTAGTTAGCTGTGTGGTGTGGTATAGTCTAGTGCAGCTATTCCCAAACTGCACAATGTCGTTGGGGGTACGCCAAATAAAAATGTGATTCGCATTTAAAAGAAACAAAAAATAGGTGAGAGGCGAGGTTTTCTTCTCGCCTGAGTAGCCTCGTTTCACCGCCAAAAATAAAATTAAACCATCTAGTGTTCAGCGAAATAACAACACAATGTCAAATACAGGTAGCCTAGTCAAATAATTAATATCCAATCACATTAACCGTTACTCTCTCGCGGGAATTCCACTAACGGTCCGTATGTAGCCAAATGTAGCTGCTACTCCTTCCGTTTGATGAAAATGGATAAATGGTTAAAATAAGTAAGGCCCGCGTCCATAGAGACACATACCAGCTCTACTGGTAGTACTGCTACTACCAGCAGTACTACACATGCACCTGTCGACAACAGAAGTTGTTCTGCTTCCACGAGCAAATCCAATGCTAGCATCAGTAATTCTACATTTGTTGTTAGCCCAGCTAGCATGGACACTGACAGTTGTGAATCTAATGCAGCCGAAGAGCTACTGCCCCCTTACCCAGGAAAGCACCGAACAACAGTTTGTTGTTTGTAAGAGTGGGTTTGTAAGAGTGAGTTTGTAAGGGTGGGTTTGTAAGGGTGGGTTTGTTAGTGTGGGTTTGTAAGAGTGAGTTTGTAAGGGTGGGTTTGTAAGGGTGGGTTTGTAAGAGTGGGTTTGTAAGAGTGAGTTTGTAAGAGTGAGTTTGTGTTATGGTGGGTTTGTAAGAGTGGGTTTGTAAGAGTGAGTTTGTAAGGGTGGGTTTGTAAGGGTGGGTTTGTAAGAGTGAGTTTGTAAGAGTGAGTTTGTAAGACAGGGTTTGTTAGGGTGGGTTTGTAAGAGTGGGTTTGTAAGAGTGGGTTTGTAAGAGTGGGTTTGTAAGGGTGGGTTTGTAAGACAGGGTTTGTTAGGGTGGGTTTGTAAGGGTGGGTTTGCAAGGGTGGGTTTGTAAGAGTGAGTTTGTAAGGGTGGGTTTGTAAGACAGGGTTTGTTAGGGTGGGTTTGTAAGACAGGGTTTGTTAGGGTGGGTTTGTAAGAGTGAGTTTGTAAGAGTGAGTTTGTAAGAGTGAGTTTGTAAGAGTGAGTTTGTAAGGGTGGGTTTGTAAGGGTGGGTTTGTAAGACAGGGTTTGTTAGGGTGGGTTTGTTAGGGTGGGTTTGTAAGAGTGAGTTTGTAAGGGTGGGTTTGTAAGGGTGGGTTTGTAAGACAGGGTTTGTTAGGGTGGGTTTGTAAGAGTGGGTTTGTTAGGGTGGGTTTGTAAGAGTGGGTTTGTTAGGGTGGGTTTGTTAGGGTGGGTTTGTAAGACAGGGTTTGTTAGGGTGGGTTTGTAAGAGTGGGTTTGTTAGGGTGGGTTTGTAAGAGTGGGTTTGTTAGGGTGGGTTTGTAAGACAGGGTTTGTTAGGGTGAGTTTGTAAGAGTGGGTTTGTTAGGGTGGGTTTGTAAGACAGGGTTTGTTAGGGTGGGTTTGTAAGAGTGGGTTTGTTAGGGTGGGTTTGTAAGAGTGGGTTTGTTAGGGTGGGTTTGTAAGGGTGGGTTTGTTAGGGTGGGTTTGTTAGGGTGGGTTTGTAAGACAGGGTTTGTTAGGGTGGGTTTGTAAGACAGGGTTTGTTAGGGTGGGTTTGTAAGACAGGGTTTGTTAGGGTGGGTTTGTAAGACAGGGTTTATTAGGGTGGGTTTGTAAGAGTGGGTTTGTTAGGGTGGGTTTGTTAGGGTGGGTTTGTAAGACAGGGTTTGTTAGGGTGGGTTTGTAAGAGTGGGTTTGTTAGGGTGGGTTTGTTAGGGTGGGTTTGTTAGGGTGGGTTTGTAAGACAGGGTTTGTTAGGGTGGGTTTGTAAGAGTGGGTTTGTTAGGGTGGGTTTGTAAGAGTGGGTTTGTTAGGGTGGGTTTGTAAGAGTGGGTTTGTTAGGGTGGGTTTGTAAGAGTGGGTTTGTTAGGGTGGGTTTGTAAGAGTGGGTTTGTTAGGGTGGGTTTGTAAGAGTGGGTTTGTTAGGGTGGGTTTGTTAGGGTGGGTTTGTTAGGGTGGGTTTGTAAGAGTGGGTTTGTTAGGGTGGGTTTGTTAGGGTGGGTTTGTTAGGGTGGGTTTGTAAGAGTGGGTTTGTTAGGGTGGGTTTGTAAGAGTGGGTTTGTTAGGGTGGGTTTGTAAGAGTGGGTTTGTTAGGGTGGGTTTGTTAGGGTGGGTTTGTAAGACAGGGTTTGTTAGGGTGGGTTTGTAAGAGTGGGTTTGTTAGGGTGGGTTTGTTAGGGTGGGTTTGTTAGGGTGGGTTTGTAAGACAGGGTTTGTTAGGGTGGGTTTGTAAGAGTGGGTTTGTTAGGGTGGGTTTGTAAGAGTGGGTTTGTTAGGGTGGGTTTGTAAGAGTGGGTTTGTTAGGGTGGGTTTGTAAGAGTGGGTTTGTTAGGGTGGGTTTGTAAGAGTGGGTTTGTTAGGGTGGGTTTGTAAGAGTGGGTTTGTTAGGGTGGGTTTGTTAGGGTGGGTTTGTTAGGGTGGGTTTGTAAGAGTGGGTTTGTTAGGGTGGGTTTGTTAGGGTGGGTTTGTTAGGGTGGGTTTGTAAGAGTGGGTTTGTTAGGGTGGGATTGTAAGAGTGGGTTTGTTAGGGTGGGTTTGTAAGAGTGGGTTTGTTAGGGTGGGTTTGTAAGAGTGGGTTTGTTAGGGTGGGTTTGTAAGAGTGGGTTTGTTAGGGTGGGTTTGTAAGAGTGGGTTTGTTAGGGTGGGTTTGTAAGAGTGGGTTTGTTAGGGTGGGTTTGTAAGAGTGGGTTTGTTAGGGTGGGTTTGTAAGAGTGGGTTTGTTAGGGTGGGTTTGTAAGAGTGGGTTTGTTAGGGTGGGTTTGTTAGGGTGGGTTTGTTAGGGTGGGTTTGTAAGAGTGGGTTTGTTAGGGTGGGTTTGTTAGGGTGGGTTTGTTAGGGTGGGTTTGTAAGAGTGGGTTTGTTAGGGTGGGTTTGTAAGAGTGGGTTTGTTAGGGTGGGTTTGTAAGAGTGGGTTTGTTAGGGTGGGTTTGTTAGGGTGGGTTTGTAAGACAGGGTTTGTTAGGGTGGGTTTGTAAGAGTGGGTTTGTTAGGGTGGGTTTGTTAGGGTGGGTTTGTTAGGGTGGGTTTGTAAGACAGGGTTTGTTAGGGTGGGTTTGTAAGAGTGGGTTTGTTAGGGTGGGTTTGTAAGAGTGGGTTTGTTAGGGTGGGTTTGTAAGAGTGGGTTTGTTAGGGTGGGTTTGTAAGAGTGGGTTTGTTAGGGTGGGTTTGTAAGAGTGGGTTTGTTAGGGTGGGTTTGTAAGAGTGGGTTTGTTAGGGTGGGTTTGTTAGGGTGGGTTTGTTAGGGTGGGTTTGTAAGAGTGGGTTTGTTAGGGTGGGTTTGTTAGGGTGGGTTTGTTAGGGTGGGTTTGTAAGAGTGGGTTTGTTAGGGTGGGTTTGTAAGAGTGGGTTTGTTAGGGTGGGTTTGTAAGAGTGGGTTTGTTAGGGTGGGTTTGTAAGAGTGGGTTTGTTAGGGTGGGTTTGTAAGAGTGGGTTTGTTAGGGTGGGTTTGTAAGAGTGGGTTTGTTAGGGTGGGTTTGTAAGAGTGGGTTTGTTAGGGTGGGTTTGGGGTATTTGGAGCTGAGTAGAGCAGCTACACTCTACAGGTAGTGGCATTAACAATGCGGCCTGCGTACAGGAGAGTGGGAGTGGGAGGACCATAAAGACAATTCATTCAGTTAAGATCTGAGTTCTTCCCCCATTTTTACACGCACGTCTTTTACGTTTCTTCAAATCATTGGAGGGCATTATAGGAGATAAGCTCATTTTCTAGTCTGATTCCCACTGCTACATGGTTTAGTAGAGGTAGATTTAGTAGAGTCTTTAAGCAAATGGGTGCTTGTTGTAGGGTAGAACGGAATGTCTACTTACTACACATAGACACCTGATCACTTTCTGTTCCTGTATTTTAAGGGACAGGGGAGCAAACTGAGGGAGGTGAGAGATCTGACATTGCTTTAGTGCCATTAGCTCTGTTTATTGGAAGCCAGAGTCTAATATTTTCTGATTACCCCAAGGAGGTATATGGAGTGTTAGTCGGCAAGGATAATTCCTTATTTACATGCCCTAAGCAGTGAGCAAGCAGCACTCTTAAGTAACAGAGGGGCTAAATGTGCAACAACACAAATCAACATGCTAAACAAGACACACCCATCTTGGCTGGCTTCAGGGCTCAGGGTGAGAAAACATTCATTATGCATCTACCATAATTCATTTAGAAGGTTATCAATTTCCGAATACAGGGAAGATGTTTGGAGGGGGTAAGGGAAAAACGCTTTATCAAAAGAGAGAGATAAAAAAGAAACAAGCTATACAAGGATAGGGAGCTCAGCGCCTGTTTTTTTTTTAAAGGTTGTTCCAATTACACAGTTTTCCATGTTCTGAGGCTGAACATGCATGGTAAATGCTGCCATCTTTTTCCCTTATTTCCAGTGTCATGCCCCACCCCCCTGAAATATAGTAGTTAGATTATGCTTTAATGAAAGCAATTTGGTTCGGGAAATGATTTATTTTAACCATTTTGTTGTGATTGAGGCTACACAGCAATGCTCTACTTCAAATATTGTCTTTCTCTTTATTTAGGGTTGCTGTTTGTCTGACTTCTGCCCTGCCTAGTCAAGAGTTTGTGTGTATGAGCATGTACTTTGACAGTTGTTGTGTAGTAGTTGCGTGCTTTTGTCTTTCTCCCCTGGCAATGCATGTTTTTAAGAAAAAAATATTTTTAAAAGCATCTTTCCATCCTCCATCAGGCAATGATGACTAAGGCCCCATTAGAACAAGTGGTGGGAGCTAAGGAAGAGAGGAGGGTTTAAAAGAATGAAAGAAAGAAGAAAACATTGCTGTCTTGCGATAACCAGTCCTTTCTTAAAATGTTTTGAAAACCAAAAACCCCACCTCGGGAACAAAAAAAGAACGAGTACCGAGTGAAAAAAAAACTCAAACACATTTAACATCTTTTGTAAGTGAGGGGGAAAAGCGGCATTGTTTGGAACGAATGCTTACTCCCTGGGATGCAGTCCTTAGACAACTGACTGTCTGCGTGAGACATCTGTGAAGCCTGACCTTATGACCCCGGAAAGAATGTTCTTAAGGTTGGGGAACTTCCCCTGCCTTTACCCCTGCATGGCCCGGAGGACAGCCCAGCCGGCACCAGTGGAGAACAAACTCCACAACTATTAAAAAAACACCAACACACAAAAAGAAACAAGAAGTGTAACAAAAAAACTGAAGCTAGAGATGAATAAAAAACTGAAAAGGACTCAGGCCTAGGCCAAGGAAGAGAGAAAGAGAGAGAGAGAGTAGAGCGGAGGACTTGGTCTGGAGTTTGCCCCACAGGCCTCGCTGCCTGTTTCTCCTCTGGCCCCCCATGAGATCGTTTTCATCCTTTATAAGTCAAAAGGAAGCCTTGTTGAAAATGAAAGGTTACGCAAGCCAACAAGCGCCAAGGCCCTTGGAAGAGAGAGAGAAAGAGAGAGAGGGGGAGAGAGAGAGGAGAAGCTCCCTGTTGCAAGGGCCATGGTGCTATTCAAAGCACCTGCCACTGTGTGGGCGCCCATCCATGATCCATTGTTGGGCAGAAATTAGTTGTGCTCTCCTTGGCTTCCTTTGGGTCCTGAGGCATGTGGCCCTCAGACCTCCTTGTTGTTTTCACCACCACTGATATGTGCTTGGAGGATGCGTGGCCCCAGCTACCATCACCACTGGCTGTGGGCCTTTGCCCTTTCTCTATTTTTTCTCTTTCACACATTCACTCTCTTCTTCACTTCGCTTTCTTACATCTGTCAGTATTTGGAAGTTCAAGCCTTAATCACCCTTATCCAGCTTGGCCCAAGCTCTTCATCTTGTTCTCTCTCTGACTTTCTTCCTCCTCCTCTCTCTTTCTCTCTCTTTCTCTCTCTCTCTCTCTCTCTCTCTCTCTCTCTCTCTCTCTCTCTCTCTCTCTCTCTCTCTCTCTCTCTCTCTCTCTCTCTCTCTCTCTCTCTCTCTCTCTCTCGTTCTCTCTCAAGTGTGGATATGCTTATTGTTTCAGGAGTGGAGCACCTTCATTACCCATGGTTAGATTTAAAGGGCCTTTCTCTTTGATTTTGGCCCCCTGGGGTGTGAGCGCTGGGATGGTGGTGAACTGTGGGCTGCCCGTGCTCCAAGTGCTCCCCAGCCGGTGTCTCAGTGAGTGGGCTTGGGGATGCAGCTGGGCGTGTACCACACCGCGGCTGCTCCTGCTACAGAAACACTCAGTGGTGCTATCGCTAGTGGAGGGGGTGGATACTTCGGGAAAATTGAAAAGTCAATAATGGAACCCTACAAAAACAGAAGAGCAGAAACAAAAGGAGAGGAGACTTTATCCAGCCTTCAAAAAGCTGAGAGGCATGGAGCATAGCTAATTAATGGCATTAGAGATGCAGTGTTTTTTTGTTCTCCACAGAGCTGGAACTTTAAGGCTGCATATTAACTTGCAAGGCATGGCGATTAAGAGTTCAAAGAGGAGTCAGGCGCATCCCGGCGATAACTGGCTTTTTTTGTGAGGTTATGTTGTTTTGTTGGCAATGGGAAATGTTGTATTCTAATGTTCTCGGGAAGGAGAAATCTGAAGCAGCACACCAGCAACAACAGAATTTGATTATAGTTGGTTGGACATTGCTTGTCACCTGCTTCTCCCAGTCCACAACAGATCTAGCAAACTAAGTTGTGTAGGTATTTTAGACCGGCTTGTTTCAGCCACCTAATTAGAAATAAAAAAGTGTACCAGGAATGTGATGAAATACCTATTTGGGCATGTCAATGAAACAGAGGCAGTAAATTTAACCGTGACTCGAAACTCCCATTTTTCACCGTGGTAATGGGCTTCTCACCTCACCTCTGCTTGCCACGACAATCTCCACTGCCAACAACTGTCAGGCACCTAAAAATCTCAATTAGTGTCAGGATTGGGTTTTAATTAAATTACCTGCTGAATTTACCTTAAGAATCAGGGACAGTCAATAGAAGGCTTGTCAGAACCGCTCTGCCGCTCCCATTAAGGAAGGGAAATAGTATCTGGAAATGCATTAAGCACTGCCTACATCTTCCAATTATATTTTTCCTCTCTTTATTAATTCCTCCACTATTTCATAAATCTTTTGGAATTCAAAAGTGCCTTTCCTAAGCGTTATGCTATCTGAGTAGGGATACTGGGAGGATTGTGGGGACACTGCTGGGATCTTAATGAGGACTCCACAAGCCAGGTATGTAGGATCTGATTACATGGGTTCACTGCTGCTAGCGTATGAACATTGTGAGGACATTGGTCTTCCTTTTGGCTTTTGTTCCATGTAAATCCCCAAGGCCTGTAGAACTCTTCACCTCCATAGAGCCAGAACATGAAGACTTCTCGGTCCTCTTATCCCACCTCCTTGTCCGTAAATTAGAATGAATGTGTTGTGTGGCCCAGGCACTGGTTATTGACTTGGAAAGGATTCTCTAGGCGAAGGGTCCTGACACGAGTGGGTCGCTCCCTTTCTTGTAAAACAGTACCTGATTTCTCTGCTAGTTGGATCCACTGAGAAAAACGCCTGTACTGTATGTCTGTTGATCAGCCACTCACCACTCACCACTCACCACTCACCACTCACCACTCACCACTCACCACTCACCACTCACCACTCACTACCCACAACTCACTACCCACAACTCACTACTCACTACTCACTACTCACTACTCACCACTCACCACTCACCACTCACTACCCACAACTCACTACTCACTACTCACTACTCACCACTCACTACTCACTACTCACTACTCACCACTCACTACTCATCACTCATCACTCGCCACTCACTACCCACAACTCACTACTCACCACTCACCACTCACTACCCACAACTCACCACTCACCACTCACTACCCACCACCCTCCACTCACTACTTACCACACACCACTCACCACTCACCACTCACTACCCACAACTCACTACTCACTACTCACCACTCACTACTCACTACTCACTACTCACCACTCACTACTCATCACTCATCACTCGCCACTCACTACTCACTACTCACCACTCACTACTCACTACTCACCAGACACTACTCATCACTCATCACACACTACGCATCACTCACTACTCACCACTCACCACTCACCACTCACTACCCACAACTCACTACTCATCACTCACTACTTACTACTCACTACTCACCACTCACCAATCACTCACAACTCACTACTCACTACTCACTACTCACCACTCACCACTCACCACTCACCACTCACCACCCACTACTCACTACTCACCACTCACCACTCACCACTCACCACCCACTACTCACCACTCACCACTCACCACTCACTACCCACTACTCACTACTCACTACTCACTACTAACCATCCACAACTCACTACTCACCATTCACTCACAGCTGTATGAAAAAACAGAGGATGAAAATAATGGAATAGTAGTTTTTGCGAAACAGTGGGAAAACATGAGGGAATGTACCACTTAACTACTGTGTGTGCATCTGTGGCAGTGTGTACGCATATGCTTGTGGGTACGTGTGTAGTGTGTGGAGACATAATATGACTGTGCTTACTGTACGCTTGTATGTGTGCATGTGTGAGTGTATGTATGTGTGTGTGTGTGTTAGTAGCATACAAAAAGTCCTGTAGAGAAGCAAGTCAGCAAGAGGGGAGACAAAAGCAACTAACAGAGCTCCTCAAAGGCCTGACTAATTAATGAGGGCAAACTGTACTGACGAGAGAGAGAATGACTAAGAGTGAAAGAGAGAGAGAGAATGAGGGAGAGAAACAGAAAGAGGGAGCGAGAGAGGGTGGAGAGAGAGAGAGAGGGTGTAGAGAAGGGGTAGAGAGAGAGCAGGGGGAGTGAGAGAGGGGGAAGTGAGATAGGGGGAAGTAAGAGAGGGGGAAGTGAGATAGGGGAGGGAAGTGAGATAGGGGGAAAGTAAGAGAGGGGGAAAGTAAGAGAGGGGGAAGTGAGAGAGAGGGAAAGTGAGAGAGAGGGAAAGAGAGAGTCAGGTGGAGTAGAAAGGAAGGTTTCATTGACTCTCCAGAGCAGGCCTAGCTGAGGCCCAGAGGAGGATTCTCTCAGTTTTAACTTTATCAGGGGCTATGCTTAATCAATACGCTATCTGAAAAATAATGAATTACTAAAGTAGAATAAAACAGCTGCATTTTAAACCGAGGATTCATCAGTTCAGTAATCTCTCAGTTACAACTCAGGTGCCAGGAGGATCATTCCATCTCCATGTAATGAGGAACTGTGGGAGTTGGAGTTTCTCCTTTCCTCCAATCCCTCCACTCCACTTTTCCTCCCTTCCACCCCTGTCCAAATAGTGAGGAATTCACAATCGCCTTCCTCCTCAGCTGTTCGTCATCCACCTAGCTAGCTAGCTACCCCTCTCTCTCCAGCTATATCCCCATCGCCCATCCTCCATCCATCTGATGTCCAGATCTATCCCCTCAACCCCCCTCCCCTCCTAGCCACATTCCCTTCCCACCAAATTCCTCTCTTCCCAGGGTTATGAGATGGGGGTATTAAAGTGGAAATCTCTGGCGTGAAAGCGGGACCATTCCTGTTAGAGCCACCGAGCCTGACATTCCTGTGCCCAGGCTGCCTGGGACACCCCTGGTTTTGGGTAGAGAGGGTTGCATTGGGGGAGCAGTGTGCTTTGGGGGGGCGAGGAGGGAACACTCTTGGCGTCAGGATACCACCAGCCCTCCACTCAGTACGCTGGCCTGTAAACGACGGCCCCAGCCTCTTCTATAATGGGGGGATTTCTCGGCGGGTTGAGAAGGGGTTATGGGTGATGAATTGGGTTTTTAGTGAGCTCATTAGGAAGCCAAACATAGTTTAGACTGGCGGAGCAGGGCAGCAGCGCAGTAATCAGTTCTGCTCGCTTTGTTCCCTCCCTCTGGGACATTTGTGAGAAAAAAGAAAGAAAAAATTCATGGCAGTTGGCTGATGAGAGGGCTGCCGAGCAGAGGCTACAATCTGATGGTTGACTTGTTGATTTATAAACCTTTTCATTCATCTTCTCTCCCATACCCCCATTTTGTAACATACTCACCCACCACCAATATCTGTAAGCCCCCACTTCAGTGCCAATGTCCGTGGGGTGTGGCAGGCCATGGAAGCCAGTAATAACTCCAATGTGTCCTGCACTCCAACAAAAAATGTGTTTGTTTGAGTCTGAGGTGTAATTGGGGGTAGAGAATCACTAGCAATGTTGCTATCATCATCCGCCCGCTGCCTGTAACATGGTGAGTGAGCCATGGTGCTGTATCACAAACTGCACTCTGACAAAAAGGGGAACCCCTAATTCTGTGAATTCCTCTTCCTGATGTTTTTTTGGAGAAGACTTTGATATGGATCTCCTAGGGATTAATAAAGCCATATAGCCCGTAGCTAGCAGACAAACCAGTCACGTGATGAACTGCTTCTCTCTCTCTCTCTCTCTCTCTCTCTCTCTCTCTCTCTCTCTCCTCTCTCTCTCTCTCTCTCTCTCTCTCTCTCTCTCTCTCTCTCTCTCTCTCTCTCTCTCTCTCTCTCTCTCTCTCTCTCTCTCTCTCTGTGTTTTCTTTTTATCCCTCTGCTCTATTCTCCCCGTTCACAATCTTATTCAGGGCTGAAAGGAGGAGAAAAAACACCCCCTATTTTGGGGTGAATATTGATGCAGTTTGCTCTGCTAATTTTCATGCTCATTCCAATTAATTGAACATGACCCAGTTTTGCTTCTGGGGGCACCCATTCACCCATCCATGCTGAGGCAAGACCTACCCTAAGAAGAGATGAAGTCCCCAGCTCTAAGGCATGCACCATCCACAGCCTGCGGTTTTGTTTTCTGCCACAGTAATAAAGATATCAAAGCTGATCAGGGGCAGAGGGGACATATGTCATTTTAACCAGCCAGAGAGAGAATAGTGCCATTGTACCAAGATCATCTTGCGGTTGGACAGAGCAGAGGAGGGGAGGGGAAGGACTGGTTAGGCAGCAAGGCTTCTGAAGGAGATTTGATCTTTACGAGATGGCGGATCATGCACTTAGATAACCTTTTGGGAGCTATTCTAGCAGTCTGATTTGGGAAGAGCTAAGGAGGGAAGAGAAGGGAAGAAAAGAGAAGATTATTCACAATGTTGTTGTGCGAGTGGTGCAGCGTGAAGACATAGAGGAGTTGAGGGGGAACAGAACAGGGTGGAGTTGTCAGGGTGGTAGCTAGTGTCAAATCTTTGGTCTAGACCCAAGGCCCTTCATTGGGCACTGATCTCTGGGGGGGGTAGATCAGCTTTAATATTGATGATATGTTGGAGGTTCTATCAATTGAATTGTTTGCACCATTTCTAATCACTCTTATTGTTTTCTTATTTGTTTTATTTTCTCCATACTTCCTCCCTACCCATGACATCCTTTTAGTTCCCCCCCAAAAACATTTTTTTGTAGAGGAGTGATCGGGTGGGGGGTTTGGGCTGTTGCTCTCCGTCCCCTGCAAATTATCCCTTTGGAATTCATGCAAATTGGATCCTGACATCTGCAACAGTCTGCCTCCTTTTCCTACTCATCTTTATTCCATCTCCTTTTAGATTTTTTTTCTCTCTCCAAACTGGATGGCCGGAACTGAACTAGCCTCGATGAGAGAGTAGCGTTACTCCTTCAAGGCCAAAGTTGAGGCTGCTACTAAAACTACAGGCTGTTGTTTAAATAAACTTGAAATAGATTCAGTGATATCTTTGTGCAGATAATCACCTTTTATCACATCCAAGGAATCCAGCTCGGTTTCTGTAAAACATTCCCCCTTGAAGCTGGAACCCTTAATGGTGAAACGGCCATGTTCGTTTGGGATATTACAACAACAAAGAAGTTACTGCAAACAAAGAACAGCAAAATATTTACTTCAATTATTTTTTTACCACGCTGCTCACCTCCGTTAGTCAACAAAACTAAAACAATAACCAAGGCTCTGGGGCGAACAGTGGCGCTGTTTCCCCTAACACAGATTCCATCGATAAGGTACAAAAACAAATTGTCCTTGAACATCATGCACAAAACTTTTACAGACAGCTGTGCTTCTTGATGAAGTGAACCTGGGGTGGCAGGTAGCCTAGTGGTTAGAGCGTTGGGCTAGTAACCAAAAGGTTGCTGGATCAAATTCCTGAGCTGACAAGGTGAAAATCTGTCAGTTTACCCACTGTTCCCTGGTAGGCAGTCATTGTAAATAAGAATTTGTTCTTAACTGACTTTCCTAGTTAAATAAAGGTTAAAAAAACAAAAAACATGCTTTGCACAAATGAAATGTTTGGTGACTCGTAAAATCATCAGCACCAATTGATTAATCAACTCATGGAGAAGTGGAGGTAGGGATCTCAGTCGGGGCTGCTGGAATAATCAGAGTCGCAACCAGGAGCAGCAGCCAATCATAGAGAGGGCCAGGAGAAGGAGCAGCAGCCTATCAGGGAGAGCGCCAGGAGCATCAGCCATTGTTGGCCTCTCAAAGGCCCTATTTATGATGTAATGAGATGATTGTTCTTACAGGTAGCAGGTTAATTACACTGGTAATTACCCCTAGCCCAAAGCCTTTGATTGTATACATAGCCCAGATTTCAGGCTTATTGAAAGATGACTATTGCATAGAACCACAGGTCCCAGCAGCTCTAGGGAGAAAAGTAGGGACCCTCCCATCTCAGCGCACTCTCATTTGTGGCCCCCAGGGGAGAGGCTGTAGGGGACTGGGGAGAGGCTGTAGTGGAGTGGGGTTAGGCTGTGGGGGAGTGGGGAGAGGCTATAGGGGAGTGGGGTTAGGCTGTGGGGGAGTGGGGAGAGGCTATAGGGGAGTGGGGTTAGGCTGTGGGGGAGTGGGGAGAGGCTATAGGGGAGTGGGGAGAGGCTGTAGGGGAAAGGCTATAGGGGAGTGGGGAGTGGGGAGAGGCTGTAGGGGAGTGGGGTTAGGCTGTGGGGGAGTGGGGAGAGGCTATAGGGGAGTGGGAAGAGGCTGTAGGGGAGATGGGAGAGGCTGTAGGGGAGTGAGGAGAAATGTAAGGAGGATGCCTTGCTTTGCTTTTAGACCATCTTTTGGGTTTGGCCTATGTCCACTCCTTTTCCTCCCCTAGCTCACTCTTTACTGCCTTTCCCCCCCTGCCCCTCTTTCCTCTTCTCTTTCCACTGCCCCAAACTTACCCCCTCCACCCCACTCTTCTGAAGCATGGAGAGATGTGCACTATGGGCCACGGTCAGAGCTGGGCCTGTGAAAGGAGAGAGAGAGAGAGAGGCCTAGTATCTGTGAAGAGGTAGGTGATAGTTATCTGCAGCATTCCTGGGATGACTGAGAGGTATCTGCCTGATGGCAGGGTTAGGGGACTAGGATAAGGGAGAGGGGGCAGAGGTGCAGGAGTTGAGCAACCAAATGGCCTTGCCTTGCCGGCTTTCCTGCTCTCTTTCCAGCCTGTCTGCCTGTCTGTCTTCCCACATTCAGGAAAAAAGCCATCTAATTAGAAGCTCTTATTCCACGTAATTTAAGGGAACACTTAATGTTTTTTTTCTGCAGAGACAACTACACATTACTCCTCATGCACAAGGACCCACTCGGTCAGTCATAACTGCAGCTGTGTTAAGATAGAGTTTTATTCCTCTGGGTGTGTATGCAGGTGTAAGAATATTTGGAAGTCCTCTGGCCTGGTGTTCACCGCTGGTAAAATTGTAAAAGGCAGGGAGGCGACACCTGAATTTGGCATCAGGAGGGAAGGAGGGCGGTAGGGAGAGGAGGGAGAGTGTAATTGCTGCGACAAGTTTTAGAGCTGTTAATGACTCCCGGCATAGCGCTCCCAATTTGTCAGCGTGCTTGGTGTTTATTAAGCTAAGTTTTAAGTTTATTAATTCCATTTAGGCCTGCCGAGTGGCGCAAGAGTCTAAGGCACTGCATCGCAGTGCCAGAGGCGTCACTACAGACCCGGGTTCGACCCATGAGGCGGCACACAATTGGACCAGCTTCGTCCGCGTTAGGGGAGGGTTTTCCATCTGGGCTGTCCTTGTCCCATCGCTCTCTAGCAACTCCCTGTGCACGCTGACTTCGTTCGCCAATTGTGCAGTGTTTCCTCTGACACATTGGTTTCGGCTGGCTTCCGGGTTAAGTGATCAGTGTGTCAAGAAGCAGTGCAGCATGGCAGGGTTGTGTTTTGGAGGACGCATGGCTCTCGAGGTTCGCCTCTCCCGAGTCCGTATGGGAGTTGAAGCGATGGGAGAAGACTGTAACTACCAATTGAGTAGATAAAGGGGTAAAAAGTTTTTTTTTAATTACAAAAAATAAAATAAAAGACGTCTCAGTGAGGGGGTTAAGGGCTTTTTAAAGTATGAACAAATAATATTTTACATAGGAGCAGGAGGATAGGGGCATCTAAACAAAAAAACATGTTTTAGGGATTTAGCATATTGCTAGCATGTTGGAGTGTGTGTTTTGTTATTTGAGGCGTTAGCATATTGCTAGCATGTTGGAGTGTGTGTTTTGTTATTTGAGGCGTTAGCATATTGCTAGCATGTTGGAGTGTGTGTTTTGTTATTTGAGGCGTTAGCATATTGCTAGCATGTTGGAGTGTGTGTTTTGTTATTTGAGGCGTTAGCATATTGCTAGCATGTTGGAGTGTGTGTTTTGTTATTTGAGGCGTTAGCATATTGCTAGCATGTTGGAGTGTGTGTTTTGTTATTTGAGGCGTTAGCATATTGCTAGCATGTTGGAGTGTGTGTTTTGTTATTTGAGGCGTTAGCATATTGCTAGGATGTTGGAGTGTGTGTTTTGTTATTTGAGGCGTTAGCATATTGCTAGCATGTTGGAGTGTGTGTTTTGTTATTTGAGGCGTTAGCATATTGCTAGCATGTTGGAGTGTGTGTTTTGTTATTTGAGGCGTTAGCATATTGCTAGCATGTTGGAGTGTGTGTTTTGTTATTTGAGGCGTTAGCATATTGCTAGCATGTTGGAGTGTGTGTTTTGTTATTTGAGGCGTTAGCATATTGCTAGCATGTTGGAGTGTGTGTTTTGTTATTTGAGGCGTTAGCATATTGCTAGCATGTTGGAGTGTGTGTTTTGTTATTTGAGGCGTTAGCATATTGCTAGCATGTTGGAGTGTGTGTTTTGTTATTTGAGGCGTTAGCATATTGCTAGCATGTTGGAGTGTGTGTTTTGTTATTTGAGGCGTTAGCATATTGCTAGGATGTTGGAGTGTGTGTTTTGTTATTTGAGGCGTTAGCATATTGCTAGCATGTTGGAGTGTGTGTTTTGTTATTTGAGGCGTTAGCATATTGCTAGCATGTTGGAGTGTGTGTTTTGTTATTTGAGGTGTTCGCATATTGCTAGCATGTTGGAGTGTGTGTTTTGTTATTTGAGGTGTTCGCATATTGCTAGCATGTGGTTGGGACTAGAAAACCTGTAATCCCATGGGCAGAGGGCCAGCCATACCCCTGCCTGCTGGAGTGTGAATAGAGGCACTGCGTGTGCGCGCGCGTGTGTGTGTGTGCGTGCGTCAGGAACATGTGGTCCCAGTGCCGTAGAGGGCCCTGCGTAAATCCCGAGTAAATAAAAGGGGGAAAGGCTGGACAAAAGAGGAGCCCCCACTGCTTCCCTCATTCACAGCCATTTGGGGGACTGAATGTGCTAAACGCTGCTTATGCCTGCTGAAAAGTTGAGGAGAAAAAGAAGGGGAAAAGAAGGCTTTAAATCCCCCTTCTTTTCTCTCTTTTCTCTCTTTTCTCTCTGGCCAAGCCTGTGAGGGTGGGGAGGAGGTGGAGGTCCAGGCAGTGAAGAGAGGGTGAATGGGGGTGTGGGGGTGGAGGTCCAGGCAGTGTTGAGGGGTGTGGGGAGGAGGTGGAGGTCCAGGCAGTGAAGAGAGGGTGAAGGGGGTGTGGGGAGGGGGTGGAAGTCCAGGCAGTGAAGAGAGGATGAAGGGGGTGTGGGGAGGAGGTGGAAGTCCAGGCAGTGAAGAGAGGATGAAGGGGGTGTGGGGAGGAGGTGGAGGTTTAGGCAGTGAAGAGAGGGTGAAGGGGGTGTGGGGAGGGGGTGGAGTTCCAGGCAGTGTGGGGGAGTGTGAGGAAAGGATGGAGGTCCAGGCAGTGTGGAGGGGTGTGGGAAGGGGGTGGAGGTCCAGGCAGTGTGGAGGGGTGTGGGAAGGGGGTGGAGGTCCAGGCAGTGTGGAGGGGTGTGGGAAGGGGGTGGAGGTCCAGGCAGTGTGGAGGGGTGTGGGAAGGGGGTGGAGGTCCAGGCAGTGTGGAGGGGTGTGGGAAGGGGTTGGAGGTCCAGGCAGTGTGGAGGGGGTGGAGGTCCAGGCAGTGTGGGGGAGTGTGAGGAAAGGATGGAGATCCAGGCAGTGTGGAGGGGTGTGGGAAGGGGGTGGAGGTCCAGGCAGTGTGGAGGGGTGTGGGAAGGGGGTGGAGGTCCAGGCAGTGTGGAGGGGTGTGGGAAGGGGTTGGAGGTCCAGGCAGTGTGGAGGGGTGTGGGAAGGGGTTGGAGGTCCAGGCAGTGTGGAGGGGTGTGGGAAGGGGTTGGAGGTTCAGGCGGTGTGGAGGGGTGTGGGAAGGGGTTGGAGGTCCAGGCAGTGTGGAGGGGTGTGGGAAGGGGGTGGAGGTCCAGGCAGTGTGGAGGGGTGTGGGAAGGGGGTGGAGGTCCAGGCAGTGTGGAGGGGTGTGGGAAGGGGTTGGAGGTTCAGGCGGTGTGGAGGGGTGTGGGAAGGGGGTGGAGGTCCAGGCAGTGTGGAGGGTGTGGGAAGGGGGTGGAGGTCCAGGCAGTGTGGAGATCCAAGGTAAAGGAGGCTGAGATGGCCCCTGTTATTCCCTCTGTGTCCCACTATTTCCAATGGGCCAAGCACAGTGCCCTGGGCAACCCCCCAAAAAGTCCTCCACCTCACCCTCACTCCCTCCCCGGTGTGGCAGCGTCGGGGGGGATGCCTGAGTAGCGTTGCTCTGCGGGAGGGGGGGGGGGGGTTGTTGTAATTAGTCACTTTAACCACAGCCTCTGTAAGCCACTGGCTCCACACTCATGCTCCATTACGCTCGGGCCCAGCAGCGCAAATCCTCTGGTCATGCTCTGAAAGCATACATGCTGCCCATCCAGCCCTATCAGGAGCAATCTGCATGAGTATACTAATAGTATTGCGCTCTCTAAGGACAAATAAGTGTGCTCTATTTTATAAGCCCCACAATGTGTGGTTTAGAATGTGGTTTCTGAATCATTGGACGAGTTATTACTCAGTCATGTTTAGGTGTACTGGAATAGTAGGGTAGGACATTATTGTAATATTGATAGGGCCACAACATGTGTAACTAGTGGTTTCATAGTGTTCTCAGCCCTGGCACTTACTGCATCCCCGATATAGTGTAGTGTATCACACCCATTCTACATTCACCTGTTATCAGAGACCCAGACCCTGAATGAGAATTTTTTTAGTCATACTAACATTTGCAAAGTGTGGTGGTGGAAGTAATATATTTATATTTACAGTCCTATTGCAGCTCGTTAATGAGCTCAACCCTGAGAACAATTTACTAGCAGGGAGATATCTGAAGGCATTTTTAATAACTGCTTATTGGTGAGAGAGCTGATCTGAGTGTAATGTCTTCTGTGCCTGCCTGGTTGTTTCTGTGTTTGTTTGTTTACTGGCGTGCGCTCACTCTTTGCGTCCGGTCATTCCTCCCTGCCTATAATGCTCCCTGCTCTCTATCCATGCATATAAAAACATGAACATAATTTAATTGTGAGCACTTTAAGTCAAGAGAGAAGGGGGTAGAGAGATAGCGAGAGAGAGAGAGAGAGAGGGGAGAGTGAGAGAGGGGAGAGTGAGAGAGTCTTTTTTCCGTCTCCAAGGGCGCTACTTTTCCAGAAATGCCTGAGGCTAAGCTCCAGCACCTCCCCCAGGCCCTCTGCCCGCCTCATAATAGCCATCCCCCATCTGTGTGACACGGGCAGATGATGGGACGCTTCCCCTGTCCCGCTTGTTTTTTACTCCCATTTTTTTTTGCAGAGTGCACATCCACACAGGTTAAAATGCCAGAGTTGCCAGGGAACAGTCAGAAGCCATTAGCGTTTGAGACAATTTGCCCTGCAGCACTCCATCTCTGGCTCATACGGAAGCAGTGGGGGTGGATGTAAATCACCAGCTCTCCTTTAGATGTAATGAGGTTGTGTAAGTTGGGCCTTCTCTTCTTCTTTCTTTCTCCTCCCTCACTCCTCTCATTATTTGATTATTTCCATCTCTTTGGGCCAGCCTTCACATTCTTTCCACTTCTTGTATGCGATGTTTGTGTACACATTGTGCAGATGTATATTTACATGTTTACATATGTATATCATAAAGAGCAGCTTATATATAACATCCCCTGTTGGCGTGCAGTATGCATATGTACACTATGTATGATGGTAGGAGTGTGTGCGCATACGTGAAAGAGAAAGACAGGGAGAGAGAGACAGAGAGACCGAAAGAGACCAAGAGAGAGAGCGACAGACAGACAGACAGACAGACAGACAGACAGACAGAGAGAGAGAGAGAGAGAGAGAGAGAGAGAGAGAGAGAGAGAGAGAGAGAGAGAGAGAGAGAGAGAGAGAGAGAGAGAGAGAGAGAGAGAGAGAGAGAGAGAGAGAGAGAGAGAGAGAGAGAGAGAGAGAGAGAGAGAGAGAGAGAGATCCTGAAAGCCTGGGAGTCTGGTTTCTCCCTTGCGGGTCGGGGCAGGAGGGAGTGAGCAGGCAGGGTAATGAAGTGACAGGTCAGTCTGTAAATACGCACAGGTCGCCCCAGCCCCAGCCAGGGGGAGGCTATCGCATTGCAGTGAAAATGGAAACGTCAATAAAATGAATCTGCCAGCCTTTTTCCCACTGTGGCTCTATTGGATGAGCCGGATAACTCCCAGCAGGAAATTGATTTGGAAACTAGCTACCAAAAAACAACAAAAACTCTAATACCCCAACAAAAAAAGACAAAATCTTAACATTATTTTACCCAAAAGGCAGCACTGTGAAGTGCAAAAGAGTGTGAGGTCCACTCTGGTTGCCGGTGTTGTTATTGAAGTTGAAAGCAACACTGGGGGAGTTAGACTAGTCCCTGCTTCTGGGTCGCATTTCTCAGGAAGCCACACATGGTCAGGCAGGCGCTACGTCTAGGCCCCAGTTTATTGTTTTAGGCTTTCCTGAACAAGGATTCGTACTTAGCGTGGGATTTATGGCATTTGCTGCTAATGAATGCCCATTCTACAATTATCACACTCCCAGGCGTGCCGCGTCACCTATTCCCACATGTCCTTCAGAGGGCCTAGCTTCTTTAGCTCCACACAGGGAGGGAGCACAAAGTCGGCACTTCTCTGTTTTCCTCTGTTGTGTGGCTCCTGCGCTAATGATGTGGAAGGAAAACACAGCAGACAGACAGACAGACAGACAGACAGACAGACAGACAGACAGACAGACAGACAGACAGACAGACAGACAGACAGACAGACAGACAGATAGGGGGAAAAATAAGTGGAAGGGGGAAGAGACTGAGGAGAGGGGGGGAGGGGGGGGGGGGAGAGACTGAGGAGAGGGGGAGGGGGGAGGGGGGAGAAAGGCCTTAACGCTGCATGTCCTTGTATTCTTCATTTATTTTGATTACGCCACCAGCCGGATCCTTTTTCTTTCCTCTCTTTTTTAATGTCATTAGTTCAAACATTTATGCAAGATTAGGGCTTGTATAGGTGCCCATGATTGATGTCTCCCCAAAAACAGGAAGACATGCAAGTCTGAATTTTGAGAATGTCGGGGTCCTTCTCTGCCTTAGTGGAGTTTTTCTGATACATTATTTAGATGCCCTCAAGGAAGGCTTTCAAGGCATTTGTGCCTGGGGGCAAGAAAAAATAACTATGACTGTTAAAAGTAAATCATTTTTGCTAATGCACAATTAAAGGCCAGAGAAGAGGAGAGAGACAAATAAAAAGATGGAAACTTCGGTTTAAAGGAGAGAGCCTGCCTTGATATGCGAATGTTTTCTTCCTGAAATCAAACACTGTCGGACATTAATGCAGGGAGAGAGAGCCGCCTGCCATGCTAATCTTCCGGCGGAAGGGGGAGGTGTCACAGGGAGGGAGAGAGGATGGTGGTGAAGAAGCTGGGGGGGGGGGGGGGGTTCGACTCTAGTCCATTATGTGCATCGAACTGCAACAATGGACCAGCCCAATGACCAACTTCAATTCACATTCAACGTCTGTGGTTTGTTGCATGTGTGGACGCTGTATATGTGTGTCTGTTCATAAGACTCCCTTCTCAGTCCATCCAGGCCCTCTGGATCTGAAAAAAAAGTCATTACATTATGTCAAACCTGTGGATATAACTGAATGAATGACATGAGTCCTAATGGAAGTCATGTAGGTCATGTAGCCCCAAACCTGGAGCTTTCTTGTTGTTTTTTCTTCTCTCTCCTCCTACTGAACCTTCTGGAGGAGGAAGTGTTTCTTCTTCTAACCAAAACAACTGTCCATCTATTCCACTCTGCTGGTCTGGGTGGAAGACCTCACCTCTCGCTTTTTAAATGTATTTGTTGAACCTTTATTCAACTAGACAAGTCAGTTAAGAACAAATTCTTATTTACAATGACGGCCTACCAAAAGGCAAAAGGCATCCTGCAGGGACGGCGGCTGGGATTAAAATAAAATTAAACATATGATATAAGTAGAGGACAAAACACACAACAAGAGAGACAACACAACACTACATAAAGAGAGACAACACAACACTACATAAAGAGAGACAACACAACACTACATAAACAGAGACAACACAACACTACATAAACAGAGACAACACAACACTACATAAAGAGAGACAACACAACACTACATAAAGAGAGACAACACAACACTACATAAAGAGAGACAACACAACACTACATAAAGAGAGACAACACAACACTACATAAACAGAGACAACACAACACTACATAAACAGAGACAACACAACACTACATAAAGAGAGACAACACAACACTACATAAAGAGAGACAACACAACACTACATAAAGAGAGACAACACAACACTACATAAAGAGAGACCTAAGACACTTTCTATATACAGTAAACCCCTCTCCCTCTGTGCCTAAATCCCACTACCTCTGTGCCTAAATCCCACTACCTCTGTGCCTAAATCCCACTACCTCTGTGCCTAAATCCCACTACCTCTGTGCCTAAATCCCACTACCTCTGTGCCTAAATCCCACTACCTCTGTGCCTAAATCCCACTACCTCTGTGCCTAAATCCCACTACCTCTGTGCCTAAATCCCACTACCTCTGTGCCTGAATCCCACTACCTCTGTGCCTAAATCCCACTACCTCTGTGCCTAAATCCCACTACCTCTGTGCCTAAATCCCACTACCTCTGTGCCTAAATCCCACTACCTCTGTGCCTAAATCCCACTACCTCTGTGCCTAAATCCCACTACCTCTGTGCCTAAATCCCACTACCTCTGTGCCTAAATCCCACTACCTCTGTGCCTAAATCCCACTACCTCTGTGCATAAATCCCACTACCTCTGTGCATAAATCCCACTACCTCTGTGCCTAAATCCCACTACCTCTGTGCATAAATCCCACTACCTCTGTGCAGGCATTGGTATAGGCTACTACTGAATAGGCTTTGGCATAGTCCTCCATCTAAGTTAGATAACCCACTGGGCTGGCATTAGCGTCTTATATATATTAGGCTTCACTTACTAGGGTTCTATCTACCCCTCTGTGTTGATACTGCCCAGGCTTACTATTGGTCCATCTTCTGTCCTAGACTGCTATTTAAACCTATGTCTTGTTTCTGTCTAGGAGATGGTTTAGAGAACAGCGTGGCGTCCCCTGGCACAGGCGATGACGACGACCCGGACAAGGAGAAGAAGAGACAGAAGAAGCGCGGTATCTTCCCCAAGGTGGCCACCAACATCATGAGGGCGTGGCTGTTCCAGCATCTCACGGTGAGTACCCACATAGTGGAGCACCTGTCGTACACAGACACTCACATGTACGAACCGTGAGATGCTGGAACAGATACGCCCTCATGATGTTTGTGGCCATCTTGGGGAAGTTGCCGCATGTACACATGCACATATATACACACTCATGTACACACGTACACACACACACACACACACACACACACACACACACACACACACACACACACACACACACACACACACACACACACACACACACACACACACACACACACACACACACACACACACACACACACACACACACACATCCACACACACACACACACACACCTGTCACTGACTTGTCACGCTCAGGTCAACTCAATCAAGTCAATCAGACATTCCAGTTTGCTCTGCTGAAAAGCCTCAGAGATGTGGATGTAGAGCTGACACCTAGCCTAGCGTAGCATCGCCGTCAGCAGTCCTGACCACTGGTTTGTCACATACTAGACATTGTCTCTCAATGCACTATTGGCACTGTGTTTATTCTAAACTGACAGCTATGGGGAAGGGTTTTCGATGAGAATCAGGTTCATTCTTATAGAGGGAAGTGTGTGTGTGTTTTATATGTGTGTTATGTCAGTGTCATTTCATTGTTAGCATTTCTTTTTACATTAAAATAAAACAAATAGAGACATGTTTTGATAGCACTTATGTCTTGAGCATAAACAGCACTAAAATGTTGTTGGATTTCCTTTAAATACCCCCCAAATGGGTCAAACTGACATCCATTTAATACTGCGGTGTCACAAGAAGAGCACATAACAGTTTTATTGTAATTATGAACCTAAAATATGGAGCTTTTTTTCACTCTTGATGGTCATTTAAAAAAAATATATGGAGAAGACATTCAAATATTCATTCAGTCTGTTTGAGGTTAAGATGGATGCTCTCCATAGCTCAGAGGAGCTTGTTTGTTTGTTTCGGTCTTTCTTTGCTGAACACTTAAATCAGACATCTGACAACGGCTCATTCACTCCAGTAGGCTGAGAGTGATGCTACAGTGGGGAGAACAAGTATTTGATACACTGCCGATTTTGCAGGTTTTCCTACTTACAACGCATGTAGAGGTCTGTAATTTTTATCATAGGTACACTTCAACTGTGAGAGACGGAATCTAAAACAAAAATCCAGAAAATCACATTGTATAATTTTTAAGTAATTAATTTGCATTTTATTGCATGACATAAGTATTTGATACATCAGAAAAGCAGATCTTAATATTTGGTACAGAAACCTCTGTTTGCAAATACACAGATCAAACGTTTCCTGTAGTTCTTGACCAGGTTTGCACACACTGCAGCAGGGATTTTGGCCCACTCCTCCATACAGACCTTCTCCAGATCCTTCAGGTTTCGGTGCTGGCGCTGGGCAATACGGACTTTCAGCTCCCTCCAAAGATTTTCTATTGGGTTCAGGTCTGGAGACTGGCTAGGCCACTCCAGGACCTTGAGATGTTTCTTACGGAGCCACTCCTTAGTTGCCCTGGCTGTGTGTTTCGGGTTGTTGTCATGCTGGAAGACCCATCCACGACCCATCTGTAATGTTCTTACTGAGGGAAGGAGGTTGTTGGCCAAGATCTCGCGATACATGGCCCAATCCATCCTCCCCTCAATACGGTGCAGTCGTCCTGTCCCCTTTGCAGAAAAGCATCCCCAAAGAATGATGTTTCCACCTCCATGCTTCACGGTTGGGATGGTGTTCTTGGGGTTGTACTCATCCTTCTTCTTCCTCCAAACACGGCGAGTAGAGTTTAGACCAAAAAGCTCTATTTTTGTCTCATCAGACCACATGACCTTCTCCCATTCCTCCTCTGGATCATCCAGATGGTCATTGGCAAACTTCAGACGGGCCTGGACATGCGCTGGCTTGAGCAGGGGGTCCTTGCGTGCACTGCAGGATTTTAATCCATGACGGCGTAGTGTGTTACTAATGGTTTTCTTTGAGACTGTGGTCCCAGCTCTCTTCAGGTCATTGGGCAGGTCCTGCCATGTAGTTCTGGGCTGATCCCTCACCTTCCTCATGATCATTGATGCCCCACGAGGTGAGATCTTGCATGGAGCCCCAGACCGAGGGTGATTGACCGTCATCTTGAACTTCTTCCATTTTCTAATAATTGCGCCAACAGTTGTTGCCTTCTCACCAAGCTGCTTGCCTATTGTCCTGTAGCCCATCCCAGCCTTGTGCAGGTCTACAATTTTATCCCTGATGTCCTTACACAGCTCTCTGGTCTTGGCCATTGTGGAGAGGTTGGCGTCTGTTTGATTGAGTGTGTGGACAGGTGTCTTTTATACAGGTAACGAGTTCAAACAGGTGCAGTTAATACAGGTAATGAGTGGAGAACAGGAGGGCTTCTTAAAGAAAAACTAACAGGTCTGTGAGAGCCGGAATTCTTACTGGTTGGTAGGTGATCAAATACTTATGTCATGCAATAAAATGCAAATTAATTACTTAAAAATTATACAATGTGATTTTCTGGATTTTTGTTTTAGATTCCGTCTCTCACAGTTGAAGTGTACCTATGATAAAAATTACAGACCTCTACATGCTTTGTAAGTAGGAAAACTTGCAAAATCGGCAGTGTATCAAATACTTGTTCTCCCCACTGTACACCTTGGATGAACTATTCAGAGGCCACATTCATTCTGTGGATCATTTTGGAAATGAGTCTCTGTTTGTGGGTGGAGGGTGTGGGGGCTATGTGGGTGGAGGGTGTGGGGGCTATGTGGGTGGAGGGTGTGGGGGCTATGTGGGTGGAGGGTGTGGGGGCTATGTGGGTGGAGGGTGTGGGGGCTATGTGGGTGGAGGGTGTGGGGGCTATGTGGGTGGAGGGTGTGGGGGCTATGTGGGTGGAGGGTGTGGGGGCTATGTGGGTGGAGGGTGTGGGGGCTATGTGGGTGGAGGGTGTGGGGGCTATGTGGGTGGAGGGTGTGGGGGCTATGCGGGTGGAGGGTGTGGGGGCTATGCGGGTGGAGGGTGTGGGGGCTATGCGGGTGGAGGGTGTGGGGGCTATGCGGGTGGAGGGTGTGGGGGCTATGCGGGTGGAGGGTGTGGGGGCTATGCGGGTGGAGGGTGTGGGGGCTATGCGGGTGGAGGGTGTGGGGGCTATGCGGGTGGAGGGTGTGGGGGCTATGCGGGTGGAGGGTGTGGGGGCTATGTGGGTGGAGGGTGTGGGGGCTATGTGTGTATGTGCTTGCATGTGTGTGTGCACGTGTGGGTGTGTGCACACTCTTATTAGTAGGGTGGGTCCCTGTTATGCCGCTGTGAAGTCAGGATTCACTGAACAGAGTGGGTGTGTGCAGTGAGGTGATGCAGATAGGAAGCATGGTCAAAGAGAAGGGAGTTTGTCCCACCTCCCTCTATGATGTCAGGACATTATCAGAGCAGAGGTCTGTATTGATTTGGACAGGGAGGTGGAAGGGACACACAAGCTGGTGCCTGCTGACCATGTGGACTTGTTACAACGGACAGAGTGATAGTAGAAGGGGGGGTGAATGGAGAAGAAGAGTGAGAGAGGGAGCCAGGGCAGGTCAGAACCCTAGGATGATCCTGACCCTCTCACTTAAGAGGGTCAGGTGCCCCCGCTGTACCCCCATTGCCCGCGTTGCCCAAAGCCTCTGCCCCCCTGATTACCTAACCAGCAAATACGGACAGCAAATACAGCCTAATTGAAAGGGCTGTAAATCCATTAAATATTGGTCAGGGATAATCAGGAGTGATTTAATCACTTTGATCTATTCAGGAGCAGTGGCACTGCAGCAGCATAGCCATTAGCCTCACGGCAACGCAGCAAAGCACAGTGCTTATTATTCTCATCATTATCTTAATGTTTTTACTGATGTTCATGGCTAGGCTACATCTCCAAGCCTGGATATTTCTCCCCAACCCACAGAATAGAATGGGCTTCATTTGAAAGCTGACTGCGTGTGAGGGAGAGAAAAAACGAATACAAAAAAACCCTCTTCTTTCGCCTGACATGAGATGAAGTTGGACGATAGTTTAATGGGTGAAGAAGGGAAGAGGGGGAAAAAAAGGGGTGAACATTTTGGAGGCCTTCTTTGAGCCACTTACCATGGTGGTTAGAGACACACACACACACACACACACACACACACACACACACACACACACACGTCTCCTGGTTAATTTGGTGTGCTCGTACTAATTAGAAATTTCTCGCTTTATTGAGGGATCATTTGGCATCTTTCTTGGTGACTTGAGGAATGCCCGATTGTAGGTCTCTCACAGTTCCAACGTTTCCCTGCTCCAAAAAAGGAGAGAAAGAAACACAGAAAGCTTTGAAAAAATTCAATTGAAAGAGTGGAAAGGGGAGAGGGAAAAGAAATCCCAATAGATCGAGTCCAGGGGCATTTTTTTTTAAATTCAGAGAAGTAGAGCTTTTAAGACTCCTCTTTTCCCACTCTCCTTCATTACCTCTCCTGCTTTTAGATGTTTTCTCAAATCTTTATTTGTCTGATTTGTGAGACAACCAGGCCAATCTTATACAAGCAATAATCCCTCCCTTTTAACCTAGCTTCATATTTTTTCTTAGAGAAAGAGGGCTAATTGAATTATCCCCCTCTTCTCTATTCTCTAGCCCCCCAACCCATACACACTCACACACATACACACTCATTCACCTTTTCTTTTAATTTGTTAAGCAAATGTATTTTCCATTTAAGGATGCGTTTGTGCTGGGGTGAATTCATGGGGACTTTGGCCCCTGAATGGCCTATTGCGGCATTCTGCCATTCACACATTCATTAACTGAGGCAGAGAGTGAAAGGGAGCGGGGCTTGTATTTTCTCCAGCATGCTAGCTTCTCCTCCATGAGAGCGACCACAGGGGTCTCCTACATATGTTCTCAACATCCAGCCATTGTCACCTATTCTGAAAGAGCTCAAAAGGACGGGACCCCCTTCACACCGCGAAAAACAACACAGGCCAACAGTAACAATTGTTGGCTTTTGGATTCAGTATTATAACTAAATCGCATCCCCCTCCCCTCCCTCCCTCCCTCCCCTCCCCAGCCTCACCCCCCCTCCTGGGTTCCCCCTGACCTCACACTTTCATGGGAGAAATCACAGGGCGGCTTTCTTCATCACAGTCAGATATGGAAAATAGTCTTTCTTCAATTGGCACTTGCCCCTCAGTCCTTCACCGGCCATCCGTCGGCCTTCAGTCAGCCCAGGGAGAATGAAACGCAGCGTTTTGTGTGCGGCAGCCGAGATCTGATATCTTCTGTATGTAATGAATACGCCAGCAATTATTCTATAGAGTTATTGTGATAAGCCCAGCCTCTTTCATGCATGTATTCATATAGCAGCAGAAAGCACGCGAGCTGGCGTCTTTTAATGTCCCCTGTGGAATTGGCAAACTGCTGGAGAGATCAGCTGGCGTAAGCCGGTAGTAGAGGGCCAGAGACAGGCTCTCCGTCCACCCCTCCCTCCCTTTCTCTCCCTCCTTCTGTCTGAGTTTCTGGATGTCTTCCAGTCACATTAAGGGAAGGGAAATCCCAGACTGTTGGTATAAGCTTTTCAATATTACAGGGAGATTATGTTATCAGAAAGGTAAACTTCACCGTTAGGGGTAAAATGGTCGACTGCGCTTCAAAGACATGGAGGCAGAAAGGGGACGAGAGGGAGGGAGGGAGGGAGGGAGGGAGGGAGGGTGGGTGGGTGGTAGAAACTGGAGGAAGGATATATGGAAGGAGCACAAGAAGGAAAGAGAGAGGGGGCTCTAAGGAGAGAAGAGAAGACAGACAGGGTGAGATAGACAGACAGAGAGTGAGGTTGTGTTGCTTGGCTAACTGCTAGCTGGGATGTTTTCCATAGTAGTAAGGGGGCTGCCCTTTGTTTGGCGAAGACAAACTCTTGAGTTATCTTAATTAGCCTTTTGGCGCCCTCAGCCTTCTTCTTTTGTAGCTCCCTGCTAGCCCTCTGTTAGGCCCCACTAGACATTGCTAAGACAAGGGTCGACTAAGAAATGAAAACAGGAAGTGCTCAGATACAAAGATACCACTCCGGACCTGGCCTTGTCTTCTGACTAATCTAATCCCTCAAACACCTATAAAAATAAATAGGGGACCTCAGGAGCAGACCTAGTGGGACTAGTGAGAGAGAGAGTGTGTGAGAGAGAAAGAGACAGCGAGAGACAGGTTGAGAGAGAGAGAGGGAGAGAGAGAGATATTGGGAGAGCGAGAGAGAGAGAGAGAGAGAGAGAGAGAGAGAGAGAGAGAGAGAGAGAGAGAGAGAGAGAGAGAGAGAGAGAGAGAGAGAGAGAGAGAGTGATGCAGTCTGTGAAGGAAGGAGTTGCCCTCTCAGGCAGGCATCAAGCGTCTCAGGTTTTGTGCTGGGCCATGCACCCTTTGGCCGGGGTGTTTGGGGAAATGCTGTTAAGCTGCTAAGCCAGGTGTATTGCTCCCCTGGGCTCTCTGAAAGGGAAGTGATATATCCCATGGTCCTCCATAGAGCCATGCAACACTTTCACATGGGTTACTTTGAATTCTGTTTTCTATGGAGCCCTGCGGTATATCGACTGGTATCTTAGCACAGGAAGAGTTGCAGCGATGAGACAAGACTGTAACTACCAATTGGATACCACGAAATTGGGGAGAAAATGGGGTAAAAGTAAAAAAAAAAAAAATTATTAGCACAGGAGGTTGGTGGCACCTTAATTGGAGAGGACAGACTCGCGGTAATGCCTGGTGTGGAATCAGGGGAATGATATCAAATACATCAAACACATGGGTTCCATGTGTTTAATGCCATTCCATTAGCTCCATTCCAGACAATATTATGAGCTGTCCTCCCCTCAGTAGCCTAATTATTGGGCCATTGAGAAGATATGATCTATATCATGTAGATTTTTATCTCCTACAATCATGTTTGTATGAAGATATCTGTAAGTCAGGGTAAGAATGCCATGAGTGTCATGTCATTGTGACATGGTGACTGCCATTGAAGACCATTGTGAATATAGAGATCCAGGGCAAATTGGTTACACAAACATGGCTTTCAATGGTAACATAGGCAACAACAGCAATGGTAGAGAGATGTCACCTATAGTGTCAACCATGTTAATATAGAGCTTAACAAGAGTGATGACGCGATGAGTAGATGAGTAGGCCATCACAAACATCATTAGCAGACGAACACAGAACAGACAGGGCCAGCGGTCACTCTCCCCTCTCCCCTTCAACCTAGCATTAGTTTCCATGGAGACCAGGTGCCATCCCCAGGTCGTCCACCAATGGGGAATGGCTCTGCCTACCGGAGAGACATAAAATAGCCTGGCTAGCTAGGTCATTCTGGAGACATAGGCAAAGTTTCATAACGGATCTTTTTCCCAATCGATAAACAAGTGCTCTAGTCTGCCCACTAAAAAGAGAGGGCGGTCAGTTGTGTTTGAGTAGACTAAACATCCAGACTCTCTCTCTCTGTAGTGTTGTCTGTCTGAGTCCTTCTAATCCATGTGTATTGTTAGGGCCACCGTTAGTGCCATTTCACTGGTACACCCCACATCCGCAAACAGTTTGAAATACAAAACAGTTCTCATTTTACAGCACTGTTTTTAAAGCTGTCTATTCCTGATTTTGTTTGCCTATACAATTTATTTTCCACTTAAGTTGGATATGATTTTTTCTGTTTATATGGGATAAAGAGTATGTTTCGTGCTACTCTGTATATTCACTGGACGGTAGTGGTTGCCTTTTCTCTTCTCAGCGAGGTTGTTTTGTGTCTTGTGAGGTTCAGGGGGGGGGGGGGGGGGGGTGATGGGGGTTCCTAAGGGGTCACAGAGGTTCAGGACTGAAGGAGGCCCACACACTAATCTGTCATGTGCTCGTTTGCCATGTAGCACAGAAGTCAGTTCTCCAGTCACCCATGGCAACCCAGGCGACAGTTTGGTTCACCACCGCTGCATGCCCCCCCCCCTCCATGTGTGTATGCGTGTGCTTTCACATACCACATGCCCCCAGGCTTATTTGCCTATAAGAAAGAGAGTGTCACCATATATGGAGTCTCTATCTCTGCCTGAAGTTTACAAAAAAAAAAGTGAAGCGAGAGGAGAATGGCAGTGTTTTGGAAATCACTGAAGTAAAGGATAATGAGTGAAATTAAGTTTCAGGTTTGCTGAGGTAGGAACTTTTGTTCCATAGTGTGTTCCTGTAACTAACGCTGATCAGGTCAGCCACCCTGGAACGAGGACACAAACCATCTGTTCATCACTCGCCTTGTTCAAACACGGGCCTGTGAAGATGGGCAGCCACCGCACGGCCAGTCAGTCCCCATCGATAAAGACACAGAACTAAACCTTCCACCAGAAGACAAACCCATGACAACCAACAACTAGACCCCAATAAGTGTTTTCATTTCAATTATAGGAAATGCTTGTTGACTTGCAGAATATAGTAATTTACAAGAACAAGAAATATTTTCACAAGAGGAGAGAGAAAAAAATTCCCAGAAAGTTTAGAAGGCTCCCCTTCCCCAGTGACTCCCCTTCTGTTAGGCTGTATAATTACATGACAAGCCACATCAACCTTTGGTTGTTTCATGTTGGAGTCTTTTTACATTAATGCCCAGTGGTGTTTGTGTGTCGTAATTGACAGAGCCTTTCTTACGATACACACAGCCCTGTAGTGGCTAGCTGGCTGCTCCACAGGTTTAGGGAATAACAGCCGGGAATTGTTTCCCACCCTGACATCAGACCTTTTCACTTGGCCACCTTAATCCAGATCTGTCATAGTTCCACTTCACAGATTGACAATCCAGGCTCACAGCCATGGAGAACACAGAATACAGCACAGCACTGTTGCAGTTGTTAAACACCTGCTGTGCGTGTGTGTGTCGGTGTCTCACATAGTTCCTCATTTGCTTTCTTGATAAACAGTGTTGTATGCTGTTTATTTGAGTTTACCCTACCTGGTATTAACAGGCAGTTGTGAGGACAGCCTGTCATTGCTTCTCCCTCTCTCCCTTCCCCCCCTCCCTCCCTATTGTTAATGCACAGGCCTGCTATTCACGTATTAATGCTCCTTGTTTAATGAAGTAGCAGAAATGAGTCCTTTCGCTAAGGAGATGTTTACAACACGTTGTTCACACTGTTTGGAGGTGATTAAGCCATCTGAAACTCTGCAGCGCCTGCCAACAGAAAAATAACACCCCAAAACAACAATAAAAGGACAACAAGTGAATACTGAAGGGGCCCATGTATGTATGTTACTGTTGATTTTTGCAGCCACCGGACTTAAAGAAAATCATATTTGAGAATTTTGAATTGTTGCATAAATTCCCCAATTTGTAACATCATTTGTTTATTTTATTTAACCTTTATTTAACTAGGCAAGTTAGTTAAGAACAAATTCTTATTAATAATGACGGCCTACCCCAGCCAAACCCTAACCTGGACGATGCTGGGCCAATAGTGCGCCGCCCTATGGGACTCCCAATCACAGCTGGTTGTGATACAGCCTGGAATGGAACCAGGGTCTGTAGTGACACCTCTAGCATTGAGATGCAGCGCCCCACTCGGGATCTAAAGCTAGTCCAGTGCATCTTTAATGAAGATGCAGCTCTTAAAGAGAAGCCATTGGATATCTGAAGTTCATTCAGATGGGTGTTTATAGTGCCAAGGACCTCTCTGTGCATGACCAGGGGCCCATAGTCAGCCCCTGTTGGCCCCCTGTCGAGGTGACTGCACATGCCCTGACCTGAACAGAAGACAAACAGAGGAGAGCCTGTGGAGTGAGGATTCATAAACTACTGCTCCATAGCTGGAGACTCCTCTTTTCTAAGACCTCACGCTTCAGCGAAAACAGGCCTCAGCTACCCCCTCAACCCTCCCTCCCTCACAATGCCCTAACGCACTGCTGCAGTCATCACATTGATCCATTGGCTAAGGCCAGGCCTAGCTGACTCTTTGGGACACAAAAGTGTATGATGTAATGGACTGGGGAGGAGGAGGGAGGGCAATCTGCGATACAGTATACACATGGTGCCCCATTGTGAGAGAACTCAAAACCAAGACAGGCACTGGTACAGATAGAGAGGCCCAGATTATCTGAGGTTTTCCTTGTCCTGGTTTTATGTACTTCATTGCAGATTGTGTTAGAAGAATGTGTTTGAGGCTTTTAAATCTTCTCAGAGAGTAATTTCCCCAGACCTCTCCTTCTCCCAACCTCACCCTGTCTTCCCTCTCCCCTATCACCCCCTCCTCTGTTCCACACCTCATGCTCAGGCCAGAGGGGGTTTGTGGGAAAATAGGAAAAGCCCCCTGCAGGCTATCAGTCAGTTGAATCAGCGGTCTGTGGTGTGTTGGGTTAGTGGTGACCAGCTAAATGAGATACTGTAGTTTAGCTGCTTCTGAGCTGCAGGCCCAGCCCAGAACCCCCCTTTGATATTCATCTAACACCAGGAGAAGGGGAATGCAGGGAGAAAGGAGCAGCACGAACATGGAAGTAGGAAACCAGGCTAAAGGGTAAGGAGGGAGGAGGTTGAGGGAGGAGGAGGAGGAGGATGGGGAAGGTTGAGAGGGGAGGGGTGAGGAGGGGGAGGTTGAAGGATGGGGGAATCAGGCACAAATCAAAAACAGACCCGATGCTGTTTCTCTGTTTGGTTTGGGACCGAATCCCACTCCTGGCATTTTGTCAGTGGTGTAAAGTACTTAAGTAAAAATATTTAAAGTAGTGCTTAAGTAGTTTTTTGTGGTATCTGTACCTTACTTTACTATTTATATGTCTGACAACTTTTACTTTCACTTCACTACCTTCCTAAAGACAATTATTAACTTTTTACTCCATACATTTTCCCTGACACCCAAAAGTAGTTGTTACATTTTGGATGCTTAGCAGGACAGATAAAGGGTCCAATTCACACTCTTATCAAGACAACATCCCTGGTCTTCCTACTGCATCTGATCTGGCGGACTCACTAAACAGACATCCCTGGTCTTCCTACTGCATCTGATCTGGCGGACTCACTAAACACACATCCCTGGTCTTCCTACTGCATCTGATCTGGCGGACTCACTAAACAGACAACATCCCTGGTCTTCCTACTGCATCTGATCTGGCGGACTCACTAAACAGACAACATCCCTGGTCTTCCTACTGCATCTGATCTGGCGGACTCACTAAACAGACAACATCCCTGGTCTTCCTACTGCATCTGATCTGGCGGACTCACTAAACAGACATCCCTGGTCTTCCTACTGCATCTGATCTGGCGGACTCACTAAACAGACATCCCTGGTCTTCCTACTGCATCTGATCTGGCGGACTCACTAAACACACATCCCTGGTCTTCCTACTGCATCTGATCTGGCGGACTCACTAAACAGACAACATCCCTGGTCTTCCTACTGCATCTGATCTGGCGGACTCACTAAACACACATGCTTCGTTTGTAAATTATGTCTGAGAGTTGGAGTGTGCCCCTGGCTTTCAGTAAAATTAATTAAACAATAATATGGCTGGTTTGCTTATTATAAGGAATTTGAAATGATTTGTACTTTTACTTTTGATACTTTAGTATATTTTACTTAAATACTTTTATACTTTTTCTCAAGGTTTATTTTACTGGGTGACTTTCACTTTTACAATTGGGTACTTTTTCCACCATTACATTCTGTTGTGTGATTTTCCTCTCTACCTATTCCCTCCCCTCTGTTGCTTTTCTTTTGCTCTGTGCTTATTCCAGACAGGGGATTCCTTCACAGTGGGTTCCTTATAACTAGGAGCCAAGCCTCTTGTTCTCACCTCAACTCCCCTTGCGCTCTTCCCATCTTCATTTTTTCCATTCAATAATACAGCTGGCTCACTTTTGACACCAGGAAGTACAGTTTCATACAGTCTATGTATTTGTATTTATTATGGATCCCCATTCCTGGGGTCCAGCAAAATTAAGGCAGCTTATACAATTTTAAAAACATTACAGTACATTCACATATTTCACAACACACTGTGTACCCTCAGGCCGCTACTCCAACACTACCACATATCTTCAGTACAAAATCCGTGTGTACGTTTGTGTGTATGCATGTGTCTGTGCCTATGTTTGTGTTGCTACACAGTCCCCGCTGTTCCATAAAGTGTATTTTTATCTAGTTTTCTTTGTCTAATTTTACTGCTTGCATCAGTTATTTGATGTTGAATAGAGTTCCATGTAGTCATGGCTTTATGTAGTACTGTGCACCTCCCATAGTCTGTTCTGCACTTGGGGACTGTGAAGAGACCTCTGGTGGCATGTGTTTTGGGGTATACATGGGTGTCTGAGCTGTGCGCCAGTAGTTCAAAAAGACAACTCGGTGCACTCAACATGTCAATACCTCTCAAAAATACAAGTAGTGATGAAGTCAATCTCTCCTCCACTTTGACCCAGGAGAGATTGGCATGTGTTAATATTATCTCTCTATGTACATCCAAGTGCCAGCCATGCTGCCCTGTTCTGAATCACTTTTTGTGGCACCTGACCACACGACTGAACAGTAGTCCAGATGCGACAAAACTAGGGCCTGTAGAACCTGCCTTGTTGATAGTGCTGTTAAGAAGGTAGAGCAGCGCTTTATTAAAGACAGACTTCTACCCATCTTAGCTACTGTGGTATCAATATGTTTTGACCATGACAGTTTAGAATCCAGGGTTACGCCAAGCAGTTTAGTCACCTCAACTTGTTAAATTTCCACATTATTTATTATAAGATTTAGTTGAGGTTTAGGGTTTAGTGAATGATTTGTTCCAAATACAATGCTTCTAGTTTTAGAAATATTTAGGACTAACTTATTTCTTGCCACCCACTCTGAACTAACTGCAGCTCTTTGTTAAGTGTTGCAGTCATTTCAGTCGCTGTAGTAGCTGACATGTATAGTGTTGAGTCATCTGCATACATAGACACAAAGCCAGTGGCATGTCATTAGTAAAGATTGAAAAAAGTAAGGGGCCTAGACAGCTGCCCTGGGGAATTCCTGATTCTACCTGGATTATGTTGGAGAGGCTTCCGTTAAAGAACACCCTCTGTGTTCTGTTAGACAGGTAACTCTTTATCCACATTTTCCAGCAGCAGACTATGATCGATAATGTCAAAAGCCGCACTGAAGTCTAAAAATACAGACCCCACAAACAGACCCCTCGTTCTTCCCTATAAGCAAGCTGTAAGTTTATTGTCAATTTGTTTACTGTAAAATAGCATTGTATCTGGTCAAACACAATTTTTTCCAAAAGTTTACTAAGGGTTGGTAACAGGCTGATTGGTCAGCTATTTGAGCCAGGAAAGGGGGCTTTACTATTCTTGGGTAACGGAATGACTTTTGCTTCCCTCCAGGCCTGGGTGGCACACACTTTCTAGTAGGCTTAAATAAAAATATGGCAAATAGGAGTGGCAATATTGTCCGCTATTATCCCCAGTAATTTTCCATCCAAGTTCTCAGACCCTGGCGGCTTGTCATTGTTGATAGACAACACACATTTTTCACCTCTTCCACACTCACTTTACGGAATTTAAAATTACAATACTTGTCAGATGTACTTGGATGTAGTGTCAACGTTTGTTGCAGGCATGTCATGCCTAAATTTGCTAATCTTGCGAATTAAAAAAACATTAAAGTAGTTGGCAATATCAAATGGTTTTGTGATGAATAATTTTTTTCCCAAAATGAAGGTGCGCCTTAAGCTTTTTACTCTCATTGTCATGTGAAGGAGGGAAACTGAGAGAGTGGGTCAATTTGTTGTGGTTTTCTCCCCCTGACACTTTTTTGACTGAATTTTATAGCCATTCCCCATATGTCACCCCTTTACACACAATGCATTGGTCCATCCATAGAACCGTAAGGCCATGTGAATCTGAGCGTGTGTGTAGGTGTAGGTATGTATCTGTTATCCATTGAGCAGGCCTAGTTCAGAGTCTGGCTTGTTGGCGGCCACATCTACTAAGATCAGAGGCTACACAGATGAGCGCATACGATACGAAGCCCCGCCACCCGCCGTATCAAAAAATAGCCCAGCTGCCCAAGAAAGAAGGGGAAGGGGATAGAAGAAAGAAGGAAGGGAAGAAAAGGAATCAAAGAAAAATAAATAAATAAATCCAAATCTAAGTAGAGCAGGCCTTGGCTCCAGATGTGAATCTGTGTGAATATTGATCGTGGGGGAGAGAGAGCTAGTCACCTATATCCCCAGGGCTGGTGCGACTCACACACAAAAAGCCTCTCGCTAAAGCTCATAAACCGAGCTTGTACAATTATTTAGATAAAGAGAGCCTGGCGTGCCACCGTATGCCTTGCAACCCTGCACCTCCTCCTCTCTCCCTGTTTCTTCTCCTCCTCTACCTCCTCCGCCTCCTCCTCCTTTACCTCCTCTTCTTCATCCAGCGTGAAGACGTAAGAAGGGGGGAAAACCTGTAATTATCCACACTTTTCTGAATCCCTCCTTAATGTTCATTATTGAAACCAGCGGCAATTACAAGTTCAAAGAGGTTTAGAGGACCAGCAACCCGCATAATCAGGAGAAAATGTAGCGCTGCTCATTCGTCACAGCAGAGCACACACTTTCAAACACACACAAACACACACACACACACACTAACAGGGGTGAATCATAGACACAGTGACAGGCGTCAATTTCCACACAGGCAGAATCTCAGCCACCCCAGGGCGCTACCGCAGCTCAGGACCCAAAATCCTCTTATACATTGCTTTTGTATTTCCCCGCTGTGACAAAAACCCCAACAACAACATCTTAGCCCAGACTGATACTACACTATACCTCCTATCTTTGCCTTGTTTAGTGTGTCTTGTTCTGTTTGTATTTCCAGCCCCCCTACCTCTATCTCTATCCTCCCCTCCCCTCTCCTCCTTCCTTCCCCTCCGTCATCCTGTCTTCCTGTCTATCCTTCCTCTCTATCTCTCGCCACCTCTCCTCGGCCGGCTGGTTTCTGCCTGCAGCACGTGGGAGTGTGTGTTTCAGGCCCGTCCCCGGAGGTGCATCTCTGTTACCTTTGGGGCTGGGTCACAATGGCTAATCCTGTCTTCAGGTGCCTGTTCAGCACACTGAGAGGAGAGACAGGAGAACCGGAGGTGAGCTCCTGTTACAGGAGTCCCTGACCAGGGGAGTCCCTGACCAGTCCCTGACCAGGAGTCCCTGACCACACACAGTGGTAGCCACAACATGCGCACACACAGGCACATACATACACACACACATCAAGCCCCCACTCATCAGCCCAGGTGGCTTAGCCCCTCTCTCCCTCTCTCGTTATCTCACCACTCTACTCTTTTTCTCTCGCTCACTCTCTTTCCCAGATCATTCAAACTCCTGTTCGCATTAGGGGATCCCTGATATGATCACCGTGGGGAGCTGCTCTGGTTGCCATGTCCTCTCTCCTACCTGGCACCCTCTTTGTTAAAGCCTGTCTCCCAGGGACACAGGCTGGGGTCTCCACTGTATTGAATGTATAGAGCCCTGTCATCTGGACCTGTGTCTTAGTCTGGGATTCAGCCACTGATAGAATCATTCTTTTTCATTGAGGAAAAGCCATTCGTCTCTGCACCCAGAGGCTGCCTTGTTTTATTAAGTAGCCCATCCAGACAGACAGATGTGCTCGCCACACAGCCCTGTTGGCCTATGCAAGAGTGTGTATTAACCCACAATCCTTTGGGGGAGATTATTAGGCTAGTGGTCCTTCTTCCATTGATTATCTCCACACCATTTTCCCTCCCCTCTCTCGTCCTGCTCAAATATTAAAAAGTAACAAAGCCTTTGGAAAAGCAGTGGAAGGCAAGCTCTCTCTTTTCACTGATCATTTGAAGTTACTGAGTGGGATCTCTTTAAGGCACAGTTTGAGTGGAACTAAGTAAATAAAAGTGGAGTGTTCTGTGGAGAAAGAAGAAGAAAACGGAGGTGACTGTGAAAAGATGTGTGTTTAAGCAACGACAACCGTATCGACACATGGAAGGAGGCTGATATTAGCAGATGTTAGCAATTGCAGCTCCGGCTGAGGCATTCCTCGTGTTAGAAGCAGGCTCCTAATTGCCGTAATGGACCTGGTAACCACTGACAGTAATGGAGTTGCAGGGGAACCATCCTCAGCACCTGGAGTTAGGGGCCATCACTGGCCTGGTCCGCTTCAAGATGTCCACTGTTGATTTTAACAAAATAAAAGGCCGGGTGGCTGAGGACTTCTCCCACTCTTTTCCATCCAACTCTGTCATCCCTTGTGGATGAGCTGTGTTATGGATGGTCGCCGACCCCACCTTAGCCACACCCATTCCACTGTGGTTCCTGGTATTTACTGGAGCCATTGTCCTCCACAAGTGTTTGACCTGGGGGACTTGGGGGGGCCTTAAGGGGGCTTTTGGTGGGGGTCCAGCCGGACCTGAGCAGGCAGAGATTTGAAAGTAGGCCTGTGTGTCTGTGTCTGTGATGGGCTGGCTGGGTCGCCTTTGTAGTGGTTCAGCCTGCCTGGTGAAAGGCAGCAAGGCGGCGGGCAGGGCGCTGTGGGGGGAAATGACTTCCTGAGACATTACCATCAATCACCAGACAGGTCAGCTAGTCATGCCCCTGATCCTGCCACCTGAGGGGTTGGGATGAGAGGAGTGGGGGATGGGGATGGGTGGAGTAGACAAGAGAAAGTTTGAAATGTAAAACACCAGTTAGCTAGGTGGAGAGAGTGAAGTTCCTTTATTGGAGGTCCAGGTTTGGTGTGGTGGTCAGGTCTCTCTCTCCTCTCTCTCTCTCTCTCTCTCTCTCTCTCTCTCTCTCTCTCTCTCTCTCTCTCTCTCTCTCTCTCTCTCTCTCTCTCTCTCTCTCTCTCTCTCTCTCTCTCTCTCTCTCAAAATTGACTCATTATTCATAGTACAGGCAGTCGAGTGGTGGCAAATGTAGAGGTCAGGAGAGAGCGAGAGGAGGGCGGGCAAGAGAAAAAACAACAGCTGTCTTACACCTCCAGTCGGCCTCTCTGTCTTCCTTTCTCTCTCTCTGTGAGTGAGGCATGTGAAAGAGAGAGAGAGGGAGGGGCTTGGATTACCTCAGCGAATGGTTGTGTTACAGTCCTGAGAAGGGAAGGGATGAGGAAGGGGGAGAGGAGTGGGGGTGAGGGGAGGGAGAGGGGGTGGCTCAACGAGTTGTTGAAAAGAACACAGATGCTTGTCAACAGCCTCCGAGCCTCCGAGCTCTAGCCCCAGAGGTTAATGACCCTCCCCTGCACTTTGGGGTGTGTGTGTGTGTGTGTGTGTGTGTGTGTGTGTGTGTGTGTGTGTGTGTGTGTGTGTGTGTGTGTGTGTGTGTGTGTGTGTGTGTGTGTGTGTGTGTGTGTGTGTGTGTGTGTGTGTGTGTGTGTGTGTGTGTGTGTGTGTGTGTGTGAGAAAGAGAGAGAGACCGCCAAATCTCCTAGCAGTCCCACAGAATAGTGTACGTGTCACTGCTTGTCTGTGGCAGAGGTCAGGCAAATGCCTCCAAATCCCCTTCTTTACCGCTTCCTTCAATCACTGTATTAGACTGACTAGATAGTCATACACTGAGTGACTGTGTGTGAATTAGCATAGGCTTCTCAATGGCAGAGAGAGAGAGAAAAAACAGAGAGAGGAGAGAAGCGAGCGGCAGCAGTCAGGCAAAATGGACCATTAGATTTAAGGAGTAAAAGTTCATCAGCTTTATTAATGGAAAGGTATTTAAATGAAGTATGAATTACCCAGCTTTTATGGAGTGCTGAGAGGAAAGTGGAGTGTTTTATCATCCAATGTTTTAGTGAGCTCCGCCGGGCGCTAGGATGACTGGGCTGAGGATAGGAGAAGAGGAAGAGAGGGAAAGAGAGGAGAGGAGAGGTCAGAACAGAAATACCCAGCGAGGACCCCTGAGTCCTGCGCCTGGATGCCTGCATGATTGTCACTAACATGCGTAGCTGAACGGGTTTGCCCAGGGACGGGGATGTTTTTGTGGCTTCCAGGCTTTTTCTTATTTGCGTTTCATTAGTTAACAAAACTGCCGGCATGCATAGCAGAAAAAGGTCAAGCTACGAGCGTTTTGGATTGGGCTCCCAAACCCCTCACACACACACACACACACACACACACACACACACACACACACACACACACACACACACACACACACACACACACACACACACACACACACACACACACACACACACACACACACACACACACACACACACACTCCTCACCCTGGTCTAATAAGCGATAAGCACTCCGTAGCTGATGGTCATCTTCCAATGGGGTTGCTGGGTGGCTGCCAGCTTCCTGCCTGCTTTTTCAGTGGATAAAGACTGTAACAAATGAGGGGCCTGTAGCCAGCTTCGGCCAGCTTGGTCAAAGGTCAGTACGGCCCCAGGGCAGGATCAGACCAGAAAGCACTACAGGGAGAGAGACAGAGAAAAAGAGAGGGATAGGGGGGTGGAGGGAGGGAGGGAGGATGGTAGAATGCGCTTAAAAGTATAGCCACAATTAGCTAGCCTAGAACTCTAAAAGCTACCACACCTCTCTTCTCCATTCCTCTCTTCTCTCATCAGCTCATTATACAGGCATTATAACTCCTCTGCCATCTCGTAGAACATTAAGTAAGTGAAAATCTTTAGGCATGTCTCAGTGAACAGCCACATAGTTATACACACAAACACACACACACACGGATGACTGATAGAGAGATATCTTCATTGAGACATGCAACCGTCCTGTTTAAAAGGGCATGCGTTTGTGAAAGGCATAAATGGTATCCTGCAACAGACACAACAGGTATGATGGGGTGGTGACTGATCGCGGCTGTCTTTGTTCCACCTGAGTCGCTCAAAGTGCCTGCGATTTGACATGAATAAACTTGTGGTTTACTCTCAGCGCGTCACCCCCACTTCCACGGCATGGGCCTAAGCCTGAGTGTCTGTCTGTCACAATGTTAAGAGCTTCCTTCAGTAACAGAACGGAGTCCCTGTTACTCCTTACCCCAGCAGTGTTCAGTCCATTCAGATAAACAAGGATTTGACATGGTTGAATTGAACACATTTAGAGTCGTTAACAAACAGGAAATGTCCCCTGCAGCTGTTTCTGAACGCAGCTCCTTACCCCCCCCCTCATCCCCTGTAATGGACAAATGTTATCCTGCTTAGATTTTTGACCCGAAAACCAAATAAATTGACATTACAAATGTGCTATAACATCTCCAAATAGGCTTGACATTACATACCTGCCCTGTGGGCTTTTGTTAGCCTCCACTAAGTGTTTACTGCTGTTGCCGGTGCATGGGGCAGACTGTTACAACAGAACCTAATGGCCTTTTCTGAGGCCATCTTGGAGTGTCTTTCTGAGAAAAAGAATGGAGATGTCCTTGTTGTGTATCTGAATACTTACGGTCATTAACTTAATACTCAAGTGGAGGGAGAGTCCATCAAGTGCCACTTTCAGGACCTCGTCTAGCATAGGGGAACAAACCGCTCCTTCTCTCCCCCCACAAATTAACCTGTGCCACTGCTCCTTGATCAAATCCCACTTTATTCCTTCTTGGGGAAGTTAAACAATGTTTAGAGGACACAATAGAGAAGGGAAAAGTTAGGGGAACTCTTTATGTTGATACTAAGACTCATTCACAACAGACTGGAGAGGCTAGGAGGTGAAGTACTGCCGGCGCTGGTTTACAGTCGTCTGACCCTATTGCTCTCGACTTACCCAGAAGCCCCTTGGAGGGGCACTGAGATTCCTGGGACACTCAGCGTGTAATAACCTTGTCCTGTTTCACGCAGACTAAATATATTAAAGTATGGAGCAGGGAAGTTCAGGCCCTGGGGAGAGGGACGATGGGGGAGTTATATAATGTAACAGGGTTGTTCAGAGGTAGTTAGATGCCTAATGGTGTCCTATATGGGACATGTGAGGTCTAGGGTTGGTTTGGGACTTATGAGTCCCAGCTTTACTGATACTGTGAGACTTTTCAATCTCCTGGAGAAAAATACACATTAGATGGGTTGTGTGCTTTTGTAGCAACACATGAAGAGTGAAGCCTGTCTCCTACAACATGAAGGACTAAGTCTTTCTATAGGGCAATTTTTCCCTTCCTTTATCCTTGCCTGGGGCTAGAACAGATTCTCTTTCATCCCATTTGTGTACAATAGCCAGGTGGATCTGGACACCATTAAGTTAACATGAGAACTTTCAGGCTCCTCCTAGACCTTGGAAGTTGCAGCCTGAGGTCAGTTTGTTAGCCTGCTAGCCTGTAAGTCTGCTCACAGATTCCCTGCTTTACAATGTGTGCTCAGGTCATTAAAGTGGTGTTGGTGTTTATCCCGCTAGCAGTGAACTGGGCCTTTTAGCGTGCTAGCAGAGGCTCCCAATCACTTTATGACTGGCAATAGTGGCAAATGGTGTGGATATGGGGGTTCCTGAATGATAGGCCAGTGAGATGGGCCCTTTCCCTTTTAATTGGCCCTGGGTGACTGTACCAGCCCCCTAATGACTAGCTTATAGACCCTAAAAGTCACTTACAGAGTATAGATGAATGACCTCACACCCACAGCTGCAAGCTGTGCAGAACCAAAGATGGCCGCCCTTTCTGTACTGATACACTGCTACAGTCTTTAAAAAATCCCGCAAATAACACTAGAACTGCTGGGCCTCGAGGGACCCCCTTCAAGCTAACGAGCAGTCAATCTGACTGCAACATTCTAACAGTGTAATTAATACATTTCATATAAGCTTTCGCTAAAATAATAATTTGGTTGTGTTCAATTTGGTTGGGGTATTTTTTATAAAATTCCCCAACCACAAAGAAGCACAGACAGCAAAATGAAATGATGAAAACAGTAGCCTAAACATCATTATATGTGCCAGTGTGCTTGATAATTATCACAAAAGCAATAATGGCATTATAATGAATGAAACAAATATTATTGTCAGCTCGTGCTTACATGGTGTGCGTTTTCACGCAATAACATCAGTTGGAATTCAGTTCGTGGTCGTCCCTTGTCTTAACAATCAACACAAATCTCTGCCACTTTCACTTGCTTGACACACTTCCCAGAAACAAGTCGCTTGCAGGTGACACAGGTGACTTGGGTTCTGTGCTTTGTGCATCTGGCCATGTCTCCTCTGGCTCGCGCAAAGGCTTGTGTGGAATCTCTGTTGCTGCCTTGGCCCTCATATGTCTCTCACATAATAGCCCGTATGCCAGACTCCTGATGAAGTCTCTTCTGGGCATGGTGTTGAACAACACGTGTGCATGGATAGCATCCAAGTCAAGCATGTTGTAGAACACAGCAACAGGCCCGCGGCAGGTGCGTCCTTTCAAAGCCGTGTCATCTGATCCAAAACGTCCACACCAACCTATTGAACAGAGTAGAGTAAAAAAACATTAGGATTATTTTCCCATAGGAAAAACAACATGTTTGATACATAAGAGCATAATGCATTGCATAAGTTTATCTATATATGGCAATGCGTATTATGTAATATTGTAGAGCGTAATAGTATCCGGTTTTCTCTTTATTGTGTCTCTGTCGATGGCAACTGTCGGATGCATGCTGCTCATGTTAGAAATGTTCTTTCTTGCCTTGCATTGTCTTATCATTCTTCAGCTGTGCAGGTGCTTTATTTTGCGCAGAAGGTGGGAGCTGCCGTCTCGCTTTGTTAATGGTACTGACTATGCTTGTTCTATTTGTTAATGGTACTGACTATGCTTGTTCTATTTGTTAATGGTACTGACTATGCTTGTTCTATTTGTTAATGGTACTGACTATGCTTGTTCTATTTGTTAATGGTACTGACTATGCTTGTTCTATTTGTTAATTGTACTGACTATGCTTGTTCTATTTGTTAATGGTACTGACTATGCTTGTTCTATTTGTTAATGGTACTGACTATGCTTGTTCTATTTGTTAATGGTACTGACTATGCTTGTTCTATTTGCAAGCAACTTGTTTACTAATGTCAGTGAAGTGAAGAAATGTTCCATGCTGACAGTTCTCCCCGTGCCAACCTAAGGTTCCACAAGCCTCATCGCCACATTCTGACACTCGCTCACCTGCTGCCCCATGTGGATCTTTTCCCAGATATGGAAAGCCGTTCAGCATATACTTGGTGTCAATGTCAATACTTAATTCCAAACTTGTCGGGTTTACTCACAATGTATTGTGCAAAGTGCAACAAGCAACAGTGATGTTCTCTCCTGGTTTGTAACATGCAATGCTGTTCTGTACGAACTTGTTCCAAATGTCGGATACCATGGCGAATCTGTCTGTTTCCAGTCGTCACCTTCTCATTTCTTTGTCATCAAAATGGAAGTAACACATGATCTCTCTGAAGCAATCCCGTGACATGGTTTCTCCAAAGAAAGGTATCCCATACATGTCTGACCAGAAGCATATGCCATATATACGCTCCTTCCACCGAATGCTCCACGGACATACAGGATTGATATTAACGCTTGCAGCTCATCAACAGACAGATCCCAGGCAGTGTCTCCTTGCTCCGTGTGCGCCTCAGCCACAGTACAGTCCCTGATGTGCTGTAGCATGTCCATGTCACATACATGTAAACAACAAAAGCAGGTGAGTGCGTTGCTCATGTTGTTTTTTGCTTGAGATGTAGGGCCTGCTCTCTCAGTGATGACAATCTCTCCAGCTTGTTCGATCCAAACAGTGCCATCCCTTTCTCTCCCTTGTCTCACAGTTTCATTTGGTGGTGTCATGGGCACCTGCTCAGTGTGCAACGTTCTGCCTTTTTTGGGCTTAGGCCTCGGAGGTGTAGGTTTAGGCTGAGGCTCAGAATCAGAAGACAAATCTCACTGTGTACTCCAAGTAGGCCTAGAGTAGACTAATAACCAAGCATGGATTCAGTGGACTGATATAGGGTACACTGTTTTGAGATGATACTTAGAATAGACCAATAAAATAGAATGGCCCACCCTGTTCTTCATTCACAATTTATTACATTATTATGCATCGTTTGCTTCTCCTCACTCATCAACTCACCCATTCTCCCCATCATACTTTACTTCATTTATTTCATCTGTTGTTATACTGTCAGGAGAATGAGCGGAGCAGGTCCTACTGTCAGGAGAATGAGCGGAGCAGGGCCTACTGTCAGGAGAATGAGCGGAGCAGGCCCTACTGTCAGGAGAATGAGCGGAGCAGGCCCTACTGTCAGGAGAATGAGCGGAGCAGGCCCTACTGTCAGGAGAATGAGCGGAGCAGGCCCTACTGTCAGGAGAATGAGCGGAGCAGGCCCTACTGTCAGGAGAATGAGCGGAGCAGGCCCTACTGTCAGGAGAATGAGCGGAGCAGGCCCTATTGTCAGGAGAATGAGCGGAGCAGGCCCTACTGTCAGGAGAATGAGCGGAGCAGGCCCTACTGTCAGGAGAATGAGCGGAGCAGGCCCTACTGTCAGGAGAATGAGCGGAGCAGGTCCTACTGTCAGGAGAATGAGCGGAGCAGGCCCTACTGTCAGGAGAATGAGCGGAGCAGGCCCTACTGTCGGGAAAAGGAGCGGAGCAGGCTCTGCTGTCAGGAGAATAAGCGGAGCAGGCCCTACTGTCAGGAGAATGAGCGGAGCAGGCCCTACTGTCGGGAGAATGAGCGGAGCAGGTCCTACTGTTGGCAAAAATGAGTGGAGCAGGCCTTACTGTCAGGAGAATGAGCGGAAGCAGGCCCTACTGTCAGGAGGATGAGCGGAGCAGGCCCTACTGTCAGGAGAATGAGCGGAGCAGGCCCTACTGTCAGGAGAATGAGCGGAGCAGGCCCTACTGTCATGAGAATGAGCGGAGCAGGCCCTACTGTCAGGAGAATGAGCGGAGCAGGCCCTACTGTCAGGAGAATGAGCGGAGCAGGCCCTACTGTCAGGAGAATGAGCGGAGCAGGCCCTACTATCGGGAGAATGAGCGGAGCAGGTCCTACTGTCGGGAGAATGAGCGGAGTAGGCCCTACTGTCGGGCGAAGAGGGGGGAAAACCAATCAAATAATGACATTCCCTCCTATTTTATTTGTATTTATTTTATTTAACCTTCATTTAACTAGGCAAGTCAGTTAAGAAGAAGGAAAAAGGAAACCGCAAGTCAGTTAAGAACAAATTAAGAACAAATTCTTATTTACAATGACGCCCTACCCCGGCCTAAAACTGGTTATAACTCCAATTCTGTTTGTGATATTAAGATTCTAACAATGACAGTGTGTTATATAGACTTATTTAGGAAAAGTCAAAGATGGAGGGGGGTATTTATGACCAGTCCAAATGACTGCTTTAGCGGTTCTAGTGTTAAACGCAATAGAAACCCATTACTTTTTCATGAAAATGGACTGTAATTTTAATTTTGCCATGTAAAGCCATTGATGAAGTTTTCATGGGGCAGTACAAAGTGTGCCTGAGTGTTGACATCAGGCAAGATCTGAGCTCCGGTGCCCCACAGCAGCCAGTTACCAACAACAAAGCAGCAGAAAGAGTCTGGTCTGAAAAAGCAGGCCAAATTCCTGCCCTGTAGGACCCGGCTTAAAGTGTGAGCGGAAAATTTCAAAGGAGGAGAGGAGAAGAGAAGAGAGAGAAGAGGAGGCCAGACTGGCTGGTGTTGAGTGTGGGGAGGATAGCCGCCGGGGCCGTCGATACGGAGGGAGAGACGGAGAAAGGGAAAGAGGGGGAGAGAGAGAGAAATAGAGAGAGACCAGGCCCCCTCTGAAAGGATGGGGGTATCGTATTCCTTGATGCACTTGATCAGATGATTAAACAGGCCCATCTCTATGGCTGAGGGCCACACCTGAGACAAGAGTCTGGAAAACCACACACACAACCACGTGAGCCATTTGTCCCCTCAGATACAAGGGTCTCCCCAACGACTCCATCCACCTGCTCCCCATATTCTGTTCAAGTCTGTGGTAACACCACACACTACCTTTCCCACAGCGGATCGTTCCTTACGTAGTTGATAAGAAGGATGTTATCATCAGGAGATATACAGTACAGTACATCGTAAAACTCTCTCTCCTCTGATTGGCTGCTGGGTGTAGGCCATTACCATGAGCCTCAGCCCCTCTGTTTGCTCATCTGCCCCCCACCCATCCTCCCTACCTCCCCCCCGCTCCCTCCCTCCTTCCCTCCCTCCCTCCCTCCTTCCCAGGGGCAACAGTTTGCTTGGCAGGTGTGGGGGTATTCTGGAGTAGCTGCTCTAGAAACTTGCACCATCTCCAGTGAACATAAATGGATGGTATAGAGCAAACGGGCTGACTGGCTGGGGGCAGGGAGCCCAATGCAGGAGGCCAGCCAGCGATTGTTGAGCTGAGTTGAGTTAAGACTGTAGCAGACTGTATTCTATAGAATGGAATACAGTGGTATGTATGGCTGGTATAGAGCAGAGGCTATGGTGTATGTGTACAGGGAATGGATGGGGTCTGGATTCCTGCTGGATGGTTGTGTGAGAGTGTGTGCATCCGTGTTTGTGTGTTTGTGTGTGTGTGCGTGTGGGTCTGTTTGTCTGGCATAGTGTCAGACAGTTTAAAAGCAACAGAGGTTGAGTCATTGAGTCATGTGGCATTCTTGCCTGTTTTCTCCCTGTTGTCAGGAAGAAGCTTAGTCCCCAGGAAAATAAAACAAACACTAACCCCCCCCCCCCCCCAACCCCCTCCACCCACCTAAAATCCCCCACACAAAGACACACAGACACAGGAAGAGCGGAGGAGAGGAAAGAAGTATATAGCCGCCAAAGACGTGTCTTTGAGTTTCAACAACAAGCAAGGTTTCACAAAATATAGACCTACATTTCAGTCTTAAAGGTAAAAATGGACTATAATGAAATAGCTACAACGTAACAATTATTATATTGTCAATTGTCAGTCCATTGGACTTTGTAAGACTCCAGGCTGATGAACTAAATCCAACAATTCAAGGAAATGGCTTTCATGATGAAATGCATTCCCATCACAAAATAAACTTGCTACGGTGCATAGTAATCAAACGATGAGTGGTAACTTCAAATTGTCAAATTGGATATATGTATGCCATATCTATCAGATCTACACTCAGTATACCAAACATTAGGAACACCTTCCTAATATTGAGTTACACATGCTTTCAAGTAGAATGATAGATCTATAACCCTCATTTCTATGTGAAGTTGGGACGCCCAAAAAAACTCCATATTGCCACTTTAACAAGTGACATCAATAAGGGATCATACATTTCACCTGGTCAGTCTATGTCATGGAAATAGGTGTTCTTAATGTTTTGTATACTCAGTCTATATGAAATGCCTCCGTCTATTCAATCTCATTGTCATTTGTCATAAAAGTAATATCTGTCATAATATTAATAATGGCATATTTATATTTAAAATGTGGCAATCTTACTCCAACTCTATGCAGAATGCATATTAAAATGTCATGCCTTTATTTTATTATTTTTATTTAGACTGTGAATATTATTATTGTCACTTTGATTAAAACACAAATAAGATTGCAATCAATTTGGAAAATATATGAAATCCTACATTTGAATAATACATTGGTGCATAAAGCAGTATAGAAGATCCACACACACATGATTGCAATATGGTCCCACCAAACCCTATCAACACAATAAGCAATACTGTCAAAAATATTTGACACTTAGACAGTTATCACGTCAGTTTGCTAAGTGGCGTTGTTATTAAATACTGTTGAAATAAAGATTGGGAAGATATATTGTTTTAATAAGCCTATAGTGACAAGGATGGGACAAAATCACACCAATCAACACAATGCAGAGAAACAAACAAATGGTTGGTGGTGTGTTGCCATGGCATCAGGGGTAAACAGCCAATGGGCTGTGATTTCCTGGGAGGGATGTTGGGAGGGATTCATTAGCATGGAATGGGTTTGCAGGACACCGTGACCCTGTGGCCTGGTACTATCATTCATGTCACCATGTCACACTGGCCATGCCGCTGATGATGTCATCCATCAGCTAGGGTCTGCAGTAGGCTCAGAGTGAAGGGATGGGGGTGAAGGGGTGTGGGTGAGAGGCCAGGGTAATGGCTGGGGGTGTATAGGGAGCAGTGTGTTGTGGGGATTAACACTGTACTGTATATACATTTGATACATAGCAAATAAATCCAGTAGATTTCAATGGGTGGGTCTGCAGGAGGAGTGACAGTGATGATGGAAGCCTAGCTCAGCTGGTAATGTGCAGCAACCGCAGGGGCATTACATTCAGCACTATCAGAGAGCACAGAGAGCTTCACACCCTGTAATCTGGCCAACAGAGCCGACACACACACACGCACAAGATCTCAGTCTGGCAGAACACGATCCACCTCCATCACTAGTGTGAATTGTTTGTATGTGTGTGTTTGTATGTGTGTGTGTGTGTGTACTACGGGGTGTATCTGTGGGTGAGATAGTAGAAATGAAAGGAGCATGGTGGTGGGATAGCGCATGCTTGTGCCATTAACGTGCTTCTGCGTAATTAACAGATCTGTTTCCATTGCAGGAGGCCGGCCCCGCGCTGGCTTGGGAAATAAAATGTAGCACTCATTTCTAGGCCTAATTATTTATAGACTGGATGGAGAGGTTTACATTTTCAGGATATTGGTTTTGGTGTTTGTAACTCGCTCTATTGATTCCATTCAAAGCTAGCTGAGGGAGATTTTCAATAACCTCTTTGATCTCTTTGGGTTTGGTTTGTGTTCCATCCATTAAGAAATCATGTCACACACACACTTCTGACGGTGGGCGGACATCTTAGGAAAGAGAAAACCAATCACCAATCAAAAACACTGAATGATTTATTATTTTCGACTTAACACAGTTGTCTCTCACTCAGAGGATATCTTTCTCGGGTTTTCATATTTTTTCTTTGACATTGGTGATTTACTGTCGTAGATTTTTTGCGGAGGCAATTAACGTATATAACCTGCCCAGGGACTGCGGTTGAAAATTAGCCGGCTGGCTAAAACCGGCACTTTTACTGAAACGTTGATTAATGTGCACTGTCCCTGTAAAAATAAAATCAACTCAACAACGTGATGAGGTTGCTCAGGAGGCTACATACCCTTTCTCAAATTTCATGGCTGCTATGGCCATGTAACAGCTAGCCTACGATGATGGCCTAGTTCTCTGGGTTGTGTGTACACAGCATTGCTCTACACCCCAGCCTTTATTACCTCCTAGACTCTCCATTTTGTGTGGCCGCGATTTTCAGAGCCCCCATGCTTAAAGGAAAGCTGCCACAACGTGAACGTGTGGGTGGCCTACAGTCTCTCAGTCATAAAAACAGTAGGGAACAAGAGAGACGGAGAAATAGAGAGGGAGGAGGAGGGGATCTGGAAGAATGAATAGGGGGGTGGCTGTAAACTGTAAGACACAGTGTGTGTGTGTGTGTGTGTGTGTGTGTGTGTGTGTGTGTGTGTGTGTGTGTGTGTGTGTGTGTGTGTGTGTGTGTGTGTGTGTGTGTGTGTGTGTGTGTGTGTGTGTGTGTGAGGCGGGGGGTCTGGTGGAGGAATAGGACTTTTTAGTGTTGTGTCTATGTGGTCAGAGTAAATCTCCTTACTCAGGGCTTTTTGCAGCGAGGGGCTTTAACATCCCCACTCTCCTTGATGAGGCATCTTTCTTGTTTGTTCAAACCATTTATTATGTGGTTCTGCTGGCCACGGCGTGACACGGACCGCTGTATTTATCACCCGACCCGGCTGACAGTGGGGCGATTGATGACGGGGTCTGAGCCTGAGAGGCTGAGGAAACCTTAATACAATGTAAATGACCCACTCCCATTTCCAATCTGGCCCTGTCTGCTCTCCTCACCTCCGCTCCCCATTAGTGTGTGTGTGTGTGTGTGTGTGTGTGTGTGTGTGTGTGTGTGTGTGTGTGTGTGTGTGTGTGTGTGTGTGTGTGTGTGTGTGTGTGTGTGTGTGTGTGTGTGTGTGTGTGTGTGTGGCCGAGGTCATTGCTAATGTGAAAAGCCAGGCAAACTGAGAGTGGAGGAAAGGTCCCTACTCTTATTACATGCTGTTGTGCAGAGATGAAAGGGAAAAAGACAAACACACGCTCATAAAGGTGGACACACACACACACACACTCACACACACTCACTCACACACACTCACAAACACACACAGAAAAAAAGCCCTGACTGCCTCAGCCAAGGTAATGTCAGCACCTGGCAATCAAACAATGTATTTCTATGTAAGCATTATCATCTTTCTTTGTTAATGATTTTAGCATATTAAAAGGGACTGCATACACAAGTAGAAATCAGATGAATCCTCCTTGCAGCCTGGGTTCATCATTTGTCCAATCCCAGCCCTGTTTGTTATTGAGCACATTCCTCAAATGTTTTTTCTTCTTTCATTTAATTAAAATGGGCAAATTGAGACAGACAATGTTACCTGAAGAAATGTTCCAGTGTTTGTTCTACTGAGAGGATAGAACAAGCTCTATTATACTGCGTATATTGTTGTAGCTGTAAATTAGGAAATGGTTATTGAGCAACAATTACATGTTGAAGTAATGTTATATTGAAAAGTATAGGTTCAAACTGACATTGCTAGAAGTTGCTTTCATATGAATTTCCTGAACCGGTCTGGTGGAAGAAACAAAGTAAAGGTTACTGTGGGAGAGGGAGGAGAGAGGATGGAGGAGGGAGGGGGGGTGGGAGAGGGAGGAGGGAGGAATGGTGGCAGAGGGAGGAGGGAGGAGGGGTGGGAGAGGGAGGAAGGGTGGCAGAGGGAGGAGGGAGGAGGGGTGGGAGAGGGAGGAGGGAGGAAGGGTGGCAGAGGGAGGAGGGGTGGGAGAGGGAGGGGGAGAAGGGGTGTGGGAGGGAGGAGGGGTGGGTTAGGGTAAAGCGGGTGTCGATGGATTTTCAACCCATCCCAAAAATTTGTAGGATTACGGTGTCGCCTTTTACACCCCTATGTGTGTCGTGTGTGTGTGCATGCCATGCATACATGTATGTGTGTGTGTGTGTTTCATGTGTGCGGCGCGGCTGAATGAAACGCATAGCCTAATCTGTCCCTTAAAGACATCTGTCACCAGCGATCACTGTTGTAGCGAGAGCAGAGAGAGCAGGGAGACAGACACAACAGGCCCAAGGTCTCCCATTTATATCATCTCATATTTGCTATATTGAAACTAACACAGATAGTATCATTGCAGCTCCACTCGGAGAATTACATTTGCAGGTAGAAGTGTTGGCGAGAGAGAAGAGACATTTCCTAGCACCCTGTTTTGTTTCTCTCAGGTGCTGCTTTCAACTGCTCTCTATGAAACAGAGATCTTAGTAGCATATTTTTCCTTCAGACATTCAAGGAAGAAATTAATATAGTCAGATCTTCACCCACTCATTCTGTTATATTGTATTACAAAAGGCAGTCCAAGACACTGGAGATTGAGGGGAGAGAGGCAGTGTGTGTGTGTGTGTTTGAGTCTTGTCAGTGTGTGTGTGTGGGAGGGGATGGGGAAGGGTTATCACAGTCGTCAGTTTTGACAAACTTGTTTGGCCAACTCTTCACAAGTTTGCACTGATTTGTGCAGTTTGTGTGTGTGTGTTCATATGTGGGTGTTCACGTGTGCTTTATATGTAATGTCTATACATAGGGAGGGGCAGGTTGGGTGTAGCTCATGGTAATGTACAGTATTCACCTAAACAATACATGTTATACCAGAACACACAGAATGTAATGCACCTGTACATACTAATGACTGGGAGATACAACATCCATGCCTCGGCTCTCTCTCTTTTTCTGTGTTATGTGCTACATGAATATTTATGTTCATCTCGTTGTACAAAGAAAACCCATCTCGTCTATCTCTCTGTCTTTCTCTTGTAGCACCCGTACCCCTCTGAAGAACAGAAAAAGCAGCTAGCCCAAGACACAGGCCTCACCATCTTACAAGTAAACAACTGGTGAGTCAAGTCTTCATATCCTATCTCTGCCACCAGCATCGCTCTGCCTTTCATTTTCAAAAGCCTTTTCCTCCCTCTTCCCACTCGGCAGCCAAGACGGCTAAGACTCCTAAAGTGTGAAAACCGTTTATGTACACTCCCCCCTCCTAACACACACATACTCACACACAGACAGATACAGACACACACACACATACAAACACACACACACACACTACCTCTGTGGCATCCCTGAATGCGAGCTATCAGGATGTTACGGCTTTATCTACAAAGTGTTTAGCATTAAGTCACCGGTCTCTGCTGTTTGATATACATATATTCCCTTTGATATGGTTAAAGCAAAAAGGAGCGATCATACACTAACCCCCACCTTACCTCCACTACCAATACCACCATATCATACACTACCCCCCACCTTACCTCCACTACCAATACCACCATATCATACACTAACCCCCACCTTACCTCCACTACCAATACCACCATATCATACACTACCCCCCACCTTACCTCCACTACCAATACCACCATATCATACACTACCCCCCACCTTACCTCCACTACCAATACCACCATATCATACACTAACCCCCACCTTACCTCCACTACCAATATCACCATATCATACACTACCCCCCACCTTACCTCCACTACCAATACCACCATATCATACACTACCCCCCCACCTTACCTCCACGACCAATACCACCATATCATACACTACCCCCCACCTTACCTCCACTACCAATACCACCATATCATACACTACCCCCCACCTTACCTCCACTACCAATACCACCATATCATACACTACCCCCCACCTTACCTCCACTACCAATACCACCATATCATACACTACCCCCCACCTTACCTCCACTACCAATACCATCATATCATACACTACCCCCCCACCTTACCTCCACTACCAATACCACCATATCATACACTACCCCCCCCACCTTACCTCCACTACCAATACCACCATATCATACACTACCCCCCACCTTACCTCCACTACCAATACCACCATATCATACACTACCCCCCACCTTACCTCCACTACCAATACCACCATATCATACACTACCCCCCACCTTACCTCCACTACCAATACCACCATATCATACACTACCCCCCCACCTTACCTCCACTACCAATACCACCATATCATACACTACCCCCCACCTTACCTCCACTACCAATACCACCATATCATACACTACCCCCCACATTACCTCCACTACCAATACCACCATATCATACACTACCCCCCACCTTACCTCCACTACCAATACCACCATATCATACACTACCCCCCACCTTACCTCCACTACCATTACCACCATATCATACACTACCCCCCACCTTACCTCCACTACCAATACCACCATATCATACACTACCCCCCACCTTACCTCCACTACCAATACCACCATATCATACACTACCCCCCCACCTTACCTCCACTACCAATACCACCATATCATACACTACCCCCCACCTTACCTCCACTACCAATACCACCATATCATACACTACCCCCCACATTACCTCCACTACCAATACCACCATATCATACACTACCCCCCACCTTACCTCCACTACCAATACCACCATATCATACACTACCCCCCACCTTACCTCCACTACCAATACCACCATATCATACACTACCCCCCACCTTACCTCCACTACCAATACCACCATATCATACACTACCCCCCACATTACCTCCACTACCAATACCACCATATCATACACTACCCCCCACCTTACCTCCACTACCAATACCACCATATCATACACTACCCCCCACCTTACCTCCACTACCAATACCACCATATCATACACTACCCCCCACCTTACCTCCACTACCAATACCACCATATCATACACTACCCCCCACCTTACCTCCACTACCAATACCACCATATCATACACTACCCCCCCACCTTACCTCCACTACCAATACCACCATATCATACACTACCCCCACCTTACCTCCACTACCAATACCACCATATCATACACTACCCCCCACATTACCTCCACTACCAATACCACCATATCATACACTACCCCCCACCTTACCTCCACTACCAATACCACCATATCATACACTACCCCCCACCTTACCTCCACTACCAATACCACCATATCATACACTACCCCCCACCTTACCTCCACTACCAATACCACCATATCATACACTACCCCCCACCTTACCTCCACTACCAATACCACCATATCATACACTACCCCCCACCTTACCTCCACTACCAATACCACCATATCATACACTACCCCCCACCTTACCTCCACTACCAATACCACCATATCATACACTACCCCCCACCTTACCTCCACTACCAATACCACCATATCATACACTACCCCCCACCTTACCTCCACTACCAATACCATCATATCATACACTACCCCCCACCTTACCTCCACTACCAATACCACCATATCATACACTACCCCCCCACCTTACCTCCACTACCAATACCACCATATCATACACTACCCCCCACCTTACCTCCACTACCAATACCACCATATCATACACTACCCCCCACCTTACCTCCACTACCAATACCACCATATCATACACTACCCCCCACCTTACCTCCACTACCAATACCACCATATCATACACTACCCCCCCACCTTACCTCCACTACCAATACCACCATATCATACACTACCCCCCACCTTACCTCCACTACCAATACCACCATATCATACACTACCCCCCACCTTACCTCCACTACCAATACCACCATATCATACACTACCCCCCCACCTTACCTCCACTACCAATACCACCATATCATACACTACCCCCCACCTTACCTCCACTACCAATACCACCATATCATACACTACCCCCCACCTTACCTCCACTACCAATACCACCATATCATACACTACCCCCCCACCTTACCTCCACTACCAATACCATCATATCATCCACTAACCCCCCACCTTACCTCCACTACCAATACCACCATATCATACACTACCCCCCACCTTACCTCCACTACCAATACCACCATATCATACACTACCCCCCACCATACCTCCACTACCAATACCACCATATCATACACTACCCCCCACCTTACCTCCACTACCAATACCACCATATCATACACAACCCCCCACCTTACCTCCACTACCAATACCACCATATCATACACCCCCCCCCCCACCTTACCTCCACTACCAATACCACCATATCATACACTACCCCCCACCTTACCTCCACTACCAATACCACCATATCATACACTACCCCCCACCTTACCTCCACTACCAATACCACCATATCATACACTACCCCCCACCTTACCTCCACTACCAATACCACCATATCATACACTACCCCCCCACCTTACCTCCACTACCAATACCACCATATCATACACTACCCCCCACCTTACCTCCACTACCAATACCACCATATCATACACTACCCCCCCACCTTACCTCCACTACCAATACCACCATATCATACACTACCCCCCCACCTTACCTCCACTACCAATACCACCATATCATACACTACCCCACCACCTTACCTCCACTACCAATACCACCATATCATACACTACCCCCCACCTTACCTCCACTACCAATACCACCATATCATACACAACCCCCCACCTTACCTTCACTACCAATACCACCATATCATACACTCCCCCCCCCACCTTACCTCCACTACCAATACCACCATATCATACACTACCCCCCACCTTACCTCCACTACCAATACCACCATATCATACACTACCCCCCACCTTACCTCCACTACCAATACCACCATATCATACACTACCCCCCCAACTTACCTCCACTACCAATACCACCATATCATACACTACCCCCCACCTTACCTCCACTACCAATACCACCATATCATACACTACCCCCCACCATACCTCCACTACCAATACCACCATATCATACACTACCCCCCACCTTACCTCCACTACCAATACCACCATATCATACACAACCCCCCACCTTACCTCCACTACCAATACCACCATATCATACACTCCCCCCCCACCTTACCTCCACTACCAATACCACCATATCATACACTACCCCCCACCTTACCTCCACTACCAATACCACCATATCATACACTACCCCCCACCTTACCTCCACTACCAATACCACCATATCATACACTACCCCCCACCTTACCTCCACTACCAATACCACCATATCATACACTACCCCCCCACCTTACCTCCACTACCAATACCACCATATCATACACTACCCCCCACCTTACCTCCACTACCAATACCACCATATCATACACTACCCCCCCACCTTACCTCCACTACCAATACCACCATATCATACACTACCCCCCCACCTTACCTCCACTACCAATACCACCATATCATACACTACCCCACCACCTTACCTCCACTACCAATACCACCATATCATACACTACCCCCCACCTTACCTCCACTACCAATACCACCATATCATACACAACCCCCCACCTTACCTTCACTACCAATACCACCATATCATACACTCCCCCCCCCACCTTACCTCCACTACCAATACCACCATATCATACACTACCCCCCACCTTACCTCCACTACCAATACCACCATATCATACACTACCCCCCACCTTACCTCCACTACCAATACCACCATATCATACACTACCCCCCCACCTTACCTCCACTACCAATACCACCATATCATACACTACCCCCCACCTTACCTCCACTACCAATACCACCATATCATACACTACCCCCCCACCTTACCTCCACTACCAATACCACCATATCATACACTACCCCCCCACCTTACCTCCACTACCAATACCACCATATCATACACTACCCCACCACCTTACCTCCACTACCAATACCACCATATCATACACTACCCCCCACCTTACCTCCACTACCAATACCACCATATCATACACTCCCCCCCCCACCTTACCTCCACTACCAATACCACCATATCATACACTACCCCCCACCTTACCTCCACTACCAATACCACCATATCATACACTACCCCCCACCTTACCTCCACTACCAATACCACCATATCATACACTACCCCCCCACCTTACCTCCACTACCAATACCACCATATCATACACTACCTCCCACCTTACCTCCACTACCAATACCACCATATCATACACTACCCCCCCACCTTACCTCCACTACCAATACCACCATATCATACACTACCCCCCACCTTACCTCCACTACCAATACCACCATATCATACACTACCCCCCACCTTACCTCCACTACCAATACCACCATATCATACACTACCCCCCCACCTTACCTCCACTACCAATACCACCATATCATACACTACCCCCCCACCTTACCTCCACTACCAATACCACCATATCATACACTACCCCCCCACCTTACCTCCACTACCAATACCACCATATCATACACTACCCCCCACCTTACCTCCACTACCAATACCACCATATCATACACTACCCCCCACCTTACCTCCACTACCAATACCACCATATCATACACTACCCCCCACCTTACCTCCACTACCAATACCACCATATCATACACTACCCCCCACCTTACCTCCACTACCAATACCACCATATCATACACTACCCCCCACCTTACCTTCACTACCAATACCACCATATCATACACTACCCCCCACCTTACCTCCACTACCAATACCACCATATCATACACTCCCCCCCCCACCTTACCTCCACTACCAATACCACCATATCATACACTACCCCCCCACCTTACCTCCACTACCAATACCATCATATCATACACTACCCCCCACCTTACCTCCACTACCAATACCACCATATCATACACTACCCCCCACCTTACCTCCACTACCAATACCACCATATCATACACTACCCCCCACCTTACCTCCACTACCAATACCACCATATCATACACTACCCCCCCACCTTACCTCCACTACCAATACCACCATATCATACACTACCCCCCACCTTACCTCCACTACCAATACCACCATATCATACACTACCCCCCACCTTACCTCCACTACCAATACCACCATATCATACACTACCCCCCCACCTTACCGCCACTACCAATACCACCATATCATACACTACCCCCCACCTTACCTCCACTACCAATACCACCATATCATACACTACCCCCCACCTTACCTCCACTACCAATACCATCATATCATACACTACCGCCCACCTTATCTCCACTACCAATACCACCATATCATACACTACCCCCACCTTACCTCCACTACCAATACCACCATATCATACACTACCCCCCACCTTACCTCCACTACCAATACCATCATATCATACACTACCCCCCCACCTTACCTCCACTACCAATACCACCATATCATACACTACCCCCCCACCTTACCTCCACTACCAATATCACCATATCATACACTACCCCCCACCTTACCTCCACTACCAATACCACCATATCATACACTACCCCCCACCTTACCTCCACTACCAATACCATCATATCATACACTACCCCCCCACCTTACTTCCACTACCAATACCACCATATCATACACTACCCCCCCACCTTACCTCCACTACCAATACCACCATATCATACACTACCCCCCACTTTACCTCCACTACCAATACCACCATATCATACACTACCCCCCACCTTACCTCCACTACCAATACCACCATATCATACACTACCCCCCACCTTACCTCCACTACCAATACCACCATATCATACACTACCCCCCCACCTTACCTCCACTACCAATACCACCATATCATACACTACCCCCCACCTTACCTCCACTACCAATACCACCATATCATACACTACCCCCTACCTTACCTCCACTACCAATACCACCATATCATACACTACCCCACCACCTTACCTCCACTACCAATACCACCATATCATACACTACCCCCCCACCTTACCTCCACTACCAATACCACCATATCATACACTACCCCCCCACCTTACCTCCACTACCAATACCACCATATCATACACTACCCCCCCACCTTACCTCCACTACCAATACCACCATATCATACACTACCCCCCACCTTACCTCCACTACCAATACCACCATATCATACAATACCCCCCACCTTACCTCCACTACCAATACCACCATATCATACACTACCCCCCCACCTTACCTCCACTACCAATACCACCATATCATACACTACCCCCCACCTTACCTCCACTACCAATACCACCATATCATACACTACCCCCCACCTTACCTCCACTACCAATACCACCATATCATACACTACCCCCCACCTTACCTCCACTACCAATACCACCATATCATACACTACCCCCCCACCTTACCTCCACTACCAATACCACCATATCATACACTACCCCCCCACCTTACCTCCACTACCAATACCACCATATCATACACTACCCCCCCACCTTACCTCCACTACCAATACCACCATATCATACACTACCCCCCACCTTACTTCCACTACCAATACCACCATATCATACACTACCCCCCACCTTACCTCCACTACCAATACCACCATATCATACACTCCCCCCCCCACCTTACCTCCACTACCAATACCACCATATCATACACTACCCCCCCACCTTACCTCCACTACCAATACCACCATATCATACACTACCCCCCCACCTTACCTCCACTACCAATACCACCATATCATACACTACCCCCCACCTTACCTCCACTACCAATACAACCATATCATACACTACCCCCCACCTTACCTCCACTACCAATACCACCATATCATACACTACCCCCCCACCTTACCTCCACTACCAATACCACCATATCATACACTACCCCCCCACCTTACCTCCACTACCAATACCACCATATCATACACTACCCCCCACCTTACCTCCACTACCAATACCACCATATCATACAATACCCCCCACCTTACCTCCACTACCAATACCACCATATCATACACTACCCCCCCACCTTACCTCCACTACCAATACCACCATATCATACACTACCCCCCACCTTACCTCCACTACCAATACCACCATATCATACACTACCCCCCACCTTACCTCCACTACCAATACCACCATATCATACACTACCCCCCCACCTTACCTCCACTACCAATACCACCATATCATACACTACCCCCACCTTACCTCCACTACCAATACCACCATATCATACACTACCCCCCACCTTACCTCCACTACCAATACCACCATATCATACACTACCCCCCCACCTTACCTCCACTACCAATACCACCATATCATACACTACCCCCCACCTTACCTCCACTACCAATACCACCATATCATACACTACCCCCCCACCTTACCTCCACTACCAATACCACCATATCATACACTACCCCCCACCTTACCTCCACTACCAATACCACCATATCATACACTACCCCCCACCTTACCTCCACTACCAATACCACCATATCATACACTACCCCCCACCTTACCTCCACTACCAATACCACCATATCATACACTACCCCCCCACCTTACCTCCACTACCAATATCACCATATCATACAATACCCCCCACCTTACCTCCACTACCAATACCACCATATCATACACTACCCCCCACCTTACCTCCACTACCAATACCACCATATCATACAATACCCCCCACCTTACCTCCACTACCAATACCACTATATCATACACTACCCCCCCACCTTACCTCCACTACCAATACCACCATATCATACACTACCCCCCACCTTACCTCCACTACCAATACCACCATATCATACACTACCCCCCACCTTACCTCCACTACCAATACCACCATATCATACACTACCCCCCCACCTTACCTCCACTACCAATACCACCATATCATACACTACCCCCCCACCTTACCTCCACTACCAATACCACCATATCATACACTACCCCCCCACCTTACCTCCACTACCAATACCACCATATCATACACTACCCCCCACCTTACCTCCACTACCAATACCACCATATCATACACTACCCCCCCACCTTACCTCCACTACCAATACCACCATATCATACACTCCCCCCCCCCACCTTACCTCCACTACCAATACCACCATATCATACACTACCCCCCCACCTTACCTCCACTACCAATACCACCATATCATACACTACCCCCCCACCTTACCTCCACTACCAATACCACCATATCATACACTACCCCCCACCTTACCTCCACTACCAATACAACCATATCATACACTACCCCCCACCTTACCTCCACTACCAATACCACCATATCATACACTACCCCCCCACCTTACCTCCACTACCAATACCACCATATCATACACTACCCCCCCACCTTACCTCCACTACCAATACCACCATATCATACACTACCCCCCACCTTACCTCCACTACCAATACCACCATATCATACAATACCCCCCACCTTACCTCCACTACCAATACCACCATATCATACACTACCCCCCCACCTTACCTCCACTACCAATACCACCATATCATACACTACCCCCCACCTTACCTCCACTACCAATACCACCATATCATACACTACCCCCCACCTTACCTCCACTACCAATACCACCATATCATACACTACCCCCCACCTTACCTCCACTACCAATACCACCATATCATACACTACCCCCCCACCTTACCTCCACTACCAATACCACCATATCATACACTACCCCCCCACCTTACCTCCACTACCAATACCACCATATCATACACTACCCCCCCCACCTTACCTCCACTACCAATACCACCATATCATACACTACCCCCCACCTTACCTCCACTACCAATACCACCATATCATACACTACCCCCCACCTTACCTCCACTACCAATACCACCATATCATACACTACCCCCCCACCTTACCTCCACTACCAATACCACCATATCATACACTCCCCCCCCCCACCTTACCTCCACTACCAATACCACCATATCATACACTACCCCCCCACCTTACCTCCACTACCAATACCACCATATCATACACTACCCCCCCACCTTACCTCCACTACCAATACCACCATATCATACACTACCCCCCCACCTTACCTCCACTACCAATACCACCATATCATACACTACCCCCCACCTTACCTCCACTACCAATACCACCATATCATACAATACCCCCCACCTTACCTCCACTACCAATACCACCATATCATACACTACCCCCCCACCTTACCTCCACTACCAATACAACCATATCATACACTACCCCCCACCTTACCTCCACTACCAATACCACCATATCATACACTACCCCCCCACCTTACCTCCACTACCAATACCACCATATCATACACTACCCCCCCACCTTACCTCCACTACCAATACCACCATATCATACACTACCCCCCACCTTACCTCCACTACCAATACCACCATATCATACAATACCCCCCACCTTACCTCCACTACCAATACCACCATATCATACACTACCCCCCCACCTTACCTCCACTACCAATACCACCATATCATACACTACCCCCCACCTTACCTCCACTACCAATACCACCATATCATACACTACCCCCCACCTTACCTCCACTACCAATACCACCATATCATACACTACCCCCCACCTTACCTCCACTACCAATACCACCATATCATACACTACCCCCCCACCTTACCTCCACTACCAATACCACCATATCATACACTAACCCCCCACCTTACCTCCACTACCAATACCACCATATCATACACTACCCCCCACCTTACCTCCACTACCAATACAACCATATCATACACTACCCCCCACCTTACCTCCACTACCAATACCACCATATCATACACTACCCCCCCACCTTACCTCCACTACCAATACCACCATATCATACACTACCCCCCCACCTTACCTCCACTACCAATACCACCATATCATACACTACCCCCCACCTTACCTCCACTACCAATACCACCATATCATACACTATCCCCCACCTTACCTCCACTACCAATACCACCATATCATACACTACCCCCCACCTTACCTCCACTACCAATACCACCATATCATACACTACCCCCCCACCTTACCTCCACTACCAATACCACCATATCATACACTACCCCCCACCTTACCTTCACTACCAATACCACCATATCATACACTACCCCCACCTTACCTTCACTACCAATACCACCATATCATACACTACCCCCCCACCTTACCTCCACTACCAATACCACCATATCATACACTACCCCCCCACCTTACCTCCACTACCAATACCACCATATCATACACTACCCCCCCACCTTACCTCCACTACCAATACCACCATATCATACAATACCCCCCACCTTACCTCCACTACCAATACCACCATATCATACACTACCCCCCCACCTTACCTCCACTACCAATACCACCATATCATACACTACCCCCCACCTTACCTCCACTACCAATACCACCATATCATACAATACCCCCCACCTTACCTCCACTACCAATACCACCATATCATACACTACCCCCCCACCTTACCTCCACTACCAATACCACCATATCATACACTACCCCCCACCTTACCTCCACTACCAATACCACCATATCATACACTACCCCCCACCTTACCTCCACTACCAATACCACCATATCATACACTATCCCCCACCTTACCTCCACTACCAATACCACCATATCATACACTACCCCCCACCTTACCTCCACTACCAATACCACCATATCATACACTACCCCCCCACCTTACCTCCACTACCAATACCACCATATCATACACTACCCCCCACCTTACCTTCACTACCAATACCACCATATCATACACTACCCCCACCTTACCTTCACTACCAATACCACCATATCATACACTACCCCCCCACCTTACCTCCACTACCAATACCACCATATCATACACTACCCCCCCACCTTACCTCCACTACCAATACCACCATATCATACACTACCCCCCCACCTTACCTCCACTACCAATACCACCATATCATACAATACCCCCCACCTTACCTCCACTACCAATACCACCATATCATACACTACCCCCCCACCTTACCTCCACTACCAATACCACCATATCATACACTACCCCCCACCTTACCTCCACTACCAATACCACCATATCATACAATACCCCCCACCTTACCTCCACTACCAATACCACCATATCATACACTACCCCCCCACCTTACCTACACTACCAATACCACCAGCACCGCCACACAAGCCAAACCCGCCAGCTGCCCCCACCCCATGTTACACATGCTATATGGTGGATTAAGGTTTCGGTGGCCTGGCCAGCAGTCTCTTTGTAGATGGCTTAGCATATAACTGGGGGTGGTGGATTAAATAAAATGATCACAGAAGCAAAGAAATGATACAGGAATTACTTATCCAAATACTAGCCAGGTTTTATCTGAGGCTTCATTTTGTTCAGTTCATTCTCGGGGTGATGTTCAGATTAATTGAACTGACAACTTCCTTTCAGAATTCCGGGAAGGTATTTGCACGGATTTCAGGTCTTACACAAACTTAATTACATGGAACCCCATTTTATCATTCTAATTCCATGTAGCGAGGGTTCTATTTACAAATGAGAAGTCCCTGCCTTTTATTCACAGCTTTCCTTAATATATTTATCAAAGCGGGTTCATTTACAAAGTGCTCTATCTGTTGGGTACAGGCAGGCCCACATTAAGCAAGCTTTTAGGTTTATCACACTCCCAGCCTGACAAGACACCCGAGGGTCAATAGATTTTTTTTGGTTCCATGATTCATTTATTTTCTCATTTTTCCTGGATCACAATGAGAAACATGCCTGGAGAATTAGTTCAGTTTGTCTGCCTTATCTGTCAGACCATTTTTTTCTTCCCCCTCGCTTTCTCTTTTTTTTTTTGCAGAAGTCAAGCCACTTAAATTGGCCACAGGAACCGCTGTTATCAGTCTTTAATGCACCCTACAGTGTGGATAGCATTTCAATTACACCAGTAACCAAAGATTAGCCCCCGCTTGCCTTTTTCATGCCTCGCCGTTCCGCTGTTTCGGGACGCCACGCACCTTACCTACAGGAGCAGAAAATTGAGTTGCCTTGCCTGTGTCATGGTGATTAATGCAGAAATAGTATT